>NC_060208.1:224341354-224650208 GCF_021130785.1 Homalodisca vitripennis
TGATAACAAGTTAGAAAATTTATTACAAAACCTTCCAGATTCAGATACGTTTGCTGTCGAGATTGAAGATTTTAAAGCAGAATATGATAACAAACTTGCAAATTTCATGAGTTCAAATGAAGTTGCTGATAAAATAAAAACATTGGAAAAAGAAGTTGATGATGGTGTAAAAAAATTATTTACCAATTTAATGTCTCATATCGAAAAAGCTGATGAAATTACTGAAGCGATCAAAGTTGAAAAGAATTATGTTAGTTTGGCTAATAAGAAAAGAATTGTCGGTGTTCGACCTGGTATTGACAAACATGATGTTGTTGTTAAAGAACAAATTTTAAAACCTCTAAAATTATCAGAAAACATCGATATTGTTGATTTACATGATCCGAATGTTAAAAATGCCTTAGATTTTAAAGGAAAAAGAATTAGCGGTGTTAGTAAAGGAATTAATCCATTTGATGTTGTTGTAATGATTCAATTAGAAGATCCTATTAAAATGTTTAATGAACTAAAACAAAATTATGAGAATCATAAACAGCATGTTAAAGATTTTACAACAGAAGTCTATGACAAGTTAGAAGCCAGAAATAGAAGATCAGTAGACGATGTTGGTGAAATTAATGAAAAACTTACTAATTTTAAAGAGTCTTTTGATAAGTTTAGTTTAGATGCTACGAAAACTTTTGAGAATATTGGTCATAAATTTGTTGAATACAATGATTCTTATGCTGTCAAATTTCAAAAATTAGAAAAAAAACTTAATAATATGGAGGAAGATCTTACTGAAATAGGTATTCGCGTAGGGTTTTATGCACGATAAATTTTCCCTAAATAAATGGCGCTCATATATTGTGTGAGGTGTAAGGCAAAAACTGAAACAAATGATATAAAATACTATGCAAATATCAATGGAGTTAAAAGAATTTCGGGAAAATGTGCTGAATGTACCTCAAAAAAGAGTCAATTTATAAAAACTTGATTTTGAAATTTTTTCCTAATAAATAGAGATGGCGGGACATTACAGTGCTTTCGATCTTTTTATCATGCAACACGAAAGAGATTTGAAAAAAGAACATTGGGATGACATTTCTCAAAAATATGAATTATCCGAAGATATGATGAGATTATACGTAAACAAATTGAATTGGTATAACATTGCTAAATATCAAACTTTATCATCAGAGTTCATTCAAGAAAATATACATTATCAATTAAAAGATCATATGTCTGTTCTTTGTCTCTATCAACACTTGAGTATAAAGTTTTTGGATGAAAATAAAGATACAGTTGATTGGAACAATATTATAGATAGCGGTTACTATCCTGTGCAAATTTTATTGAAATATGTGACCGAGATCGCAAAATTTAAGGAAGAGAATCCTGAATATGACGAAGTAGATCATTAAAAATGACTCTAATCTTTTTAATTATTTTACTAAAATTTATATCTTTTCTTATAAAAACGTACATTAGATCGATGAAAAAATGATACACGATGTTTAAAATTTCTCTTATTAAATGGCGGACTACAGAAAATATGCTAGTGATATTGAAAGGGCGGAGTTTAAAAATTTCTATCCAATTAGTAAACAACATTTGAATGAACCGAATAAAAGAACTGAGTTTAATATTGATTTTGGAGATAACTTTTGCTCGTCTAACTTCCAGTTTTATATTTCTGGAACTTTAACAAAACAAGATGGTCAAGCATATCTTGGAACTGATAATGTTAGATTAATCGATAATTTTATACCGTTTTTATTTTCTAATATTGAAGTAAGAAAACACAATAAATTGATAGAAGAAGTCGAAAACTGTGGCCAATTAAGCACAATTAAAGGAACTATTTCGTATTCAAAAAGTGATGTTATTTCTCAAACTTCTAATGGCTTTGAATCAGATTTTAAATTTGGTGTTTTTGAAGCAGCTGGAAATTTATCTCATTTTGGATTAGGATTTTTTGAAAATGTTACTATTCCGATCTATAAAGGAGGATTTTATCTAAGTTTTATAAGAGCAGAAGACGATGATGTGATTCTGAAGACTGCAACTGGAAATGTTATGCCTGTTGATGGAAAAATAACAATTACAGATTTTTTTATTAGAGTTCCAATGATTGATTATAAAACCACGAGTAAAATTAGGTTGATTGATGAAATTACAAAAAGTCAAAACATTATGTTTAATTTTCTAGATTGGCAATGTATTGAACAAAAAGGTATTTCCGGAACAACTTATTCGTTCGATATTACAAATATTTATAGAAATATCTTCAATCCCAAGTTCGTTATCATTGGTTTTCAAACAGGTAGACAGAATAATCAAGAAAAAAATCCTTCAAAGTTTGATAGTTTGGATGTAAAAAATATCAGAGTAAAATTGAACGGTTCTTATTATCCAGATGAATTACAAAACTTAAACATTTCAGGAGGTCTTTTCAGAATCATGTATCAGATGTATCAAGATTTTAAGAAAGTTTACCACAAAAATATGGAAATGTATTACAATCCTAAAGAATTTTTAGCGAATAGACCTATTTATGTCATTGATACAACAAAGAGTTTGACAAATATTTCTAGTTCAAAGAACGATATAATTATCAATATGGATTTTCAAAATGCTGTTACAAACGCGATTTGTTATGTGGTTGTGGTTTCTGAGAAATTTTTAGCCTATGATGTGATTAAGAACGATATTAGAGAAATTCAGTAGTTAATGATGTTCATATTGTTCTCTTTCATTCCTTCTAAAACTTTAAAAATATACTCTTTCGCTGATGAAAAATCTCGATTTCTTCCGTAATAATCTTTGTAATCATAGACAAAATATCCTAAATAGTTGAATAATAAAATAAAATCATTTCTTTTTATCTCGGTAGTTGAAATATAAACATAAACATTTGCGCTGAAAAATTTATATCTCGGCAGACTTAGTTCCATAGCTTCCATTTATTCTTTTTGTAAAATGGAAGAGTATAATGCCAACTGTTACAAGTGTTATAATAGAGGAGAAATTATTGATAAAAGATTAGTTTGTAGAGATTGTAATTTAATTTTGTATGAAAGACCTAAACCTAAGAAATTTCGAAATAAACTAACACATTTGAATAATCTGCTTATGAAATTACAATACGGAGACAAGAAGCAAACAAAATTTGTTACAGAATTTAGAAAACAGAATAAAAATTTTTACTTATCTCTTGGAACCATTGACAAAATTATTTTCCTTTTCAAAGAATACATTAGGTTTGTTGGTTTTAAATACACACGTTTATTATGAAAAGATATTACCTGTATTTTTTCATTATCTGGATGTTGAATTTGTCTACGATTTTAAGCCTGAAATCTTTGATGATTTTATAGTACATTTGGAGAAATTAAACGAAGAACCTCGTGAAAAGAATGCGGTTTTACTCACATTCTCCCCGACTTCTCGAGTGATTGTTAGCAAATTTCATTTTTTTCCGTCTTTAAATTTTTTCTATTTAAATGGAGTTCTTGAAAGAGTTAAATGATATTGGAGAAATGTAAGTTTAAAGAGTATAAGAAGTTAAATGAATTGGAAGAAAGGAAGAAACATAGAATCTTGAATTTGGAGAAAATGAAAGATAAATTCGGGTTTACAATAATTGCCGAGTTGGAAGATTGTAAAGTACACTTACCGAACAGATTTTTGACTGTTTTGGATGAGAAAAAGATTAAAGAATTAAACAAAAATGAAAAATTACACTTGATTGTTACTGGAAAGAAGACTATTAAAGATAAAGACTGTGTTACAATTAACTTTGTAGAATAAAGATTTTTTATTAAGATTTTTTTATTTTTTCATTAAAACAGCTTATAAATGTAGAAGCAAACATTGAACAGTAAAACAGCTAAAGATTCGGTTATTTAACATTCGTGATTTCTCAGATTTGTTTATGGTTCAATGGACAGTATTTTACATTGATTTTCTGACTGTCCCAAAAGTGGTCTAGGAACCCCTTACTGTTTGATTTTTACAGATTCGTTTATTGTCCTTTAAACAGTATTTTCCCTTGATTTTCTGTGTGTCCCAAAAGTGGTCTAGGAACCCCATATTCATATCTACTTATATATATATATATATATATATATGACTGTGACATATCGAACATTACAGGAAACCACACAAAATTAAAGAACCGTTTAAATATACATACATTGCAACAGTACTTAGAACTGAAAGTGTACTACTACTCTCACTATTTTATATTTTCCTAGATTCTTTTAAATCTGTTCAAGATAAACTGGCTAGCAGTCGACATCCTTTTGCGAAACATAGAGTCTTCAATGTTTGGAGACTTCAAAGGCTTTAGCTTGAGGCCGTTAGCTCTGTTAATGGTCAAGTAAATAACAAGTCTCCTACTAGAAACAGTGTGGATCAAGCACCTGAATTAAAAATTTCATTAGAGATTCACCGATGTGATTCAATTGGAACCATAGTTTTGAAGAAATTAACATAAAAAAACCTTCAAAAACTGGTTTGTTAGTAATCACCGCACTCCACCTCACCACCCCTTACCAGCTCATCACCAGTCAGTTTCTGCCGATACACAGTTACTTACCTTAATAGGACACAAGCTGGGCCAGTAATCGTCACACAGCGCCGCGCCGCCCCTCACTAGCTCATCAACAAACTTCCCGTCAGTTATTACCGATAAACAGCGCTACGTACTATGACAGAACAGAAGGTGAGCCCGTAAACGCCACGCAAACGCCACGCCGCCCATCACTAGCTCATCAACAAACTTCCCGTCAGTTATTACCGATAAACGGCGCTACGTAGTATGATAGAACAGGTGAGCCCGTAAACGCCACGCAACGCCGCGCCGCCCCTCACTAGTTCATCAACATATATTCGATCAGCTCTTACCGTTACACAGCGCTACGTACCATGACAGGACACAAGCTGAGCCTGTAATCGCCACGCAGCGCCGCGCCGCCTCTCACCTTTGGGAAATCATTGACACAAAATAATCCCACCCTGTTTTGTTTGATGTATTAAATTCCCTCAATATCCTTTGTTTCCCCAGTGTCCTGAATTATAGGGCACAGAACTTTTGTGTATTAAACATTAAATGTAAGATAAAAAGATTAATGACAATCATTTGTAGTATCATTAATATGATTTTAAAGGCCTTATTATTTAATCATATTTATATATTAAAAATAGATGTAATACGATCTAACCATTCAAAAATATTCCAAATAAAAGTTTGGTTTTTTTATGTATGAGAATAATAAGATGTAATACATAATTAAAAATTTTTAAACTCTGGTAATAAGAACTTTTAATGTTATAGTGATGCAAAAGGATTAGTTGTTGCGTAGATTAAATTTATATACTTACGGAAGCATATACAGTACTAGTTTGAGTTTTAGGTACATTATACAGTTATGCATACACATGGCTAGCCAGCGAAGGGATCCAATGGTCCGGATACCCCCCTCAATTTTCAATGGTTTCAATTGCTTTTTAGTAAGTGATTATTATTATTTAAATAATTAAATATTACTGACATGTACTGCTGAAAGATCGCTCTTAACATATAAAGCGGTCAAGAACTTTTTAAGGAACAGATTGGGGTCTTACTTTCTGTCCACTACGGGAAAAGAATCAGTTGTCTTGTCTCCCCCAAATCTTTTTCCAGTGGCACGTCGGATTTTGCTGTACCCAGTGTAGGTTCAGCTGGAAGGTATAAACCAGGCAGACGTGAACCCTCCTGGGTAGTATATGGTTTTATTTAGTACATTGAACTGTATATGGAAATAAATTGATGTTATGTGATTATGCTATTTCCAATCTTGCCACTTAGAAGGTAATATACATTAAAAAGTTTGGTAAATTTTTTTTAAATCACTTTAATAATGCTTATTTAATGTAAAGTAGCTGTTAGATTTTGCACAGATGCAAATGACAGCCATCTAGAAATTTTGCAATTGTTTGACTAAATTATTTCCATATTTAATATATATGGCCAAATAGACGAGAAATGATAATATGCAATACTATATAAAAAAGACTGTAAGACCTAATATATCAAGTGTGTGTTCATTTTGCTACGTTTTAGAGAACATCCAACGATTCACCGTTTACGCGTCGATCGAGTTTGTAATAATTTAAAATCGATTTTACATTAAACACTTTCTATACAAATAGTTTCAAATGTTTCAAAACCTGACGAAAATATCTTCACCGGGCTTGAAGAGGCAAGTCTCTAAAAATGAGGCGTAAAAGTTGTGTCCTGGAAATGCCAAAAGTCTGCTATAGGGTGTATAAAAACAAATAGGAGCCTTTCACTTTCTTTCTTTATTAGTAAAATATACAGTCAAAAACACAACTCTTGGATGAAATGCAATGCCAGTTACCAACGTTTGTTCAGGTATTTTGTATTGCGTAATTTGGAAATCATAAGGATATCTTTTGTCCTTAAACTATACAAAAAGTGATGGTGTACTAGAGATAATAGGGATACGCGGGAAAGAAAAATCTCTATTGTAAGGTCGTAAGAAGTATAACGAATTTAATTTCAAAATGGATATACTTGGTTGATTATAATGAAATTAAATTCTCAAGGCGCAATGAACAATTTCTACATTTATCAGCCAATTTGTTTTCTACTTATAAAAGACTTTTAGATATTTATTCAATATAATAAAAGTTACTTTTACTTTTAGTAATATTATCTTTAATTAGCTTAATAAATATCTAATTATTTTTATTAGCAATACGTATATCCCATTGCATTTAGTCACATATTTACACATAATTATCAATTTTTTTAATGAAAATTATCTCTTATCTCAAGCAAGTACATAGGACAACTCACAGGAGTGGGTATTTATCTAAACAAGACTCCAAGTCGTTCCTGCCGCATCACAGCGTATGTTGAATGGCAGTCGGGTGTCTAGAGTTATAGATAAAAGCAAACTTCTATTAGCTAATGGTTCATAAATAAGTTCATTCAGGATCCTGTGCAGTGAACATGCCTGGACTAGCCACACGCAGCCTTTTGGTATGTTTAAACCTTTTTCTTTCCCTTCTTTACTTCTTTCTGTTCATTGCTTTTGTATGTATTAATATCTCCCCCACCAGACGAAGAAGATGGATTCCAATACTCGAGACGTTGAGTTATACCTTTCACAACCTATGACTATGGCTAATGTCTGAAATCCTGTTATCCTTTCATACCCTTCATCACCAATAACAAACTTTAGCAAAATAACGGGAGTATGTTTTTATGTATGCTAGGGTGCACGTATTTCCTGCGCATCATAACTATGTTCAATGACAGTCGGGTGTCAAGAGTCATAGATAAAAACATACTCCTATTAGCAAACAGTTAGGATAACTGACATAAGTGTGTATTTATAAATGCTAGACTGCACGTAGTCACGACCGCTATGATCGTAGGGAAACGAAAACGCTTGCTCATATCACCCCTTCTTAAGCTGTATTTACAGTTGTATACCTCTTATAACTTGATCTATATAGTCAATAAAAAAATATTACAATTTAATAATCCTCTCAAATATGCCCTAAAATCAATATTCTTCCGCTTACCAAGAGAAATCAATGTACCAAGGTATGATAGGTGTCCTTAAATACTTTACCATCATACTCTGTATGTGTTACCGAATAAATGGAAAGATATGTAGACTATGAGTAGGGATTAACCCTCTCGACTTCTTGACCACAAAGTTAGTAGCTTTCTTCCAGGTACTAAGAGGAACCTAGGTATCAAGTTCGAAGACTAAGATCTTTCTATCAAGAATTATCGCTTAGAGAAGCGGACAGACGGATGGAAAACGACAATATTTTAAGAAAGTCCTGTCAGGCTCATAATTAAAAAAAATTATGCATGTATATATGATTCTATTTTTCTCTACATGCAGCCGTTAACTAACCGGACAAGGGGATAAACAAAGAGGTTTTCAGAGAACCAGTGAGAGTGGCTTACGCTCAGAGTTATGTTCGACTGTTTAGTTAGTTTGAAAGAATTATGTCCCTGGGAATTGTTAAAACATTTTCAGTTTTCCCTCCCAGGTACGAGAAGGGACTCGTATAAATATTAGCCATAAAGTTGGTTTATTGCTAATGGAACATCCGGTTGTTAGTTGAATTTGTTTGTTTATCTGCAACCTTATACTGGGAACTCTTATCGGACTGTTGTAACTTTGAACAACACGAGTACATTACTTTGTCTGTATGTGTCTCTCTAGCCATACTTTCCATCAATTTGGTTACTTTCATAGAATTCGCATAAAGAAGCTAATGTATATAGCCTAATAAACATTGATATAACTATCTATTATCTAACAATTCATTCTGCAATAATAATTTTCACAAGTCGTCTACAATTAAATTCGTAACAGATATGTATACGATACAATAAACATTATGATGTGTCGTGTTGTATATATACCGGATTCGCACGTAATCTCCGACCGAGTAACAAATTAAACGAAACTCGAACTCAACATATTACGACATAAATAATAATAGCAAACAAATTCTTCTTTTAACAATCTTTATTCCTGGAACAATGGAATTATATTATACACCCAACATACGTATTTGTTATTGGTTATTTGAAAGACATCTTTTAATTGAAATGTGAGATTTAAACATCGTAATATAATTGATAATATTCATTGCTCTCCACTGCATCCTGTATGCCTTAAGGATATCTGGATTTTAGACGTCACCTTAAAGTTGCCTCTACTATAATATAGAATGTAACCACACTGGTAACACAGTGTAAATTTGTCAAAAATGACCAATACTCTCGCAACAACCACACCATTTGATTCAGGTGAGCATATGGAATGTAATATGTAAACATTTAACTGCTATTCTCGAAAGCTTATTAATTCCGGAAAAAAATATTGCCAAAAACTGAACAGGCACCCACTATTAAAGGTCTCAATATAGTTTTACAAATCACTAGCTGTTACCCGCGGTTTCGCACGTAATTTTCAAACTCGAGGTATACTACTTAAAAAACTCACTTATTATGGAGTCATATAAAATGTTTCAAACGTAAATTGGCAGTAGATTAAATTATTTAAGTGTTCATGGTTAAGATGATCGAGTTTAAATTGATACATATTTTGCATGCGTTCGAGTATTTATTGCTGCCTGCAATGTCTCGCCTATGCTCACCGCTGCACGGAGGTCTGCTTCCCCGCCCCGGGCGAGCGCGTCTCTGCCCCCTCTATCCGCGATTTCCTGCCGCTCTTTCGCTCCGTACATTAATTTTCTTAAGGCAGAAAAAGTTAATGGGCAGCCACTGTTTCACATATTGATGAATTTCGTTCGATATTTAATTTTCTTAATATAGATATAATATTAATTTCTGAGATTTGGCTAAAACCTGTTAGGCCCCACTCGTCAAACTAACTGGTTCTATACTTTTTTAAGAACGACCGCCTGTACAAGCGAGGTAGTTGCTGAATATGTTCCTACTTCTGTCATATACTCATCCGACACTTCTATCCGAATACATGTTTCCGTACGTTAGTGTTAATATTGCCCCTATATTGGCTTCCTTGCTGAATATCAACCCATACTTATCGGCCTTATGGCTCGTTACAGTAACGCCATTGTCATAGGCGACCTGAACTCGGACTTGATTAGAACTCCTCATACCATGACCAAACATACTTGACTACAATATATTAACGTAATTTTACTGCCGCTTAAACCTACCCACCATACCGCTGCATCCGACACTTGGCTAGTATAGGATTACATGTGTTTAATTTGAAAAGAACGCACCAGTTCTCATTTGTAACTTGTTGAGAAATCAACTCATAAACGAATATTTTCAGAATTAATCATTTCATAAAAGGTTGAAATAAAAATGTACGTATACTCTTAGAGTATGCTTTCAAGACTATAAATATTAAGAAATGTCGAATGGTTCCTAGATTAATCAAACATATGATAGTGTTGTAAAATTATTACCGTGATGTACAAAATTTGGTTAGATTTTAACAGGCTCTTTTAGTTAATAACATGTGTTTGCTGAAATTAATTTTTTATAGGAATTGTTGCAACTTTAGAGGCCAGTGAGACAAAGTCCTGATGTGAGAGGAAAAAATTCTTTCCTAGTGCGCCTCTAGAGCCCAAAATACTCCTATGTACCAAATTTTATGTCACAATCTTATGAATAAATATGAATCGCATAATGTGATCCTAAGCGCTGACCTCGAGAAGGACTGGACCAATTCGACTAATTTTAGTTTATTATGGTGTATATGAAGAGAAGGATTAGAAAAATACCTGAAATATTTTGGATTTATGATCTATTTATGCCAACTCATGTTGACAGTTTCATTTAAAATTCCACATATTGGCTCAAAGATCAGTGTAAATTTAAATGTTAGGAAATATTAACTGTAGAGTGCTTGATCAGTAGTTTTCTGTAGATAGCAAATGCAAAGTTAATATCAATTTCTACTCAAGATTACACCAGTGACAAAATTAAAACATCTAATTAATTTTTATTATATTAAAACTGTTATAAAACCAACCCTAATGACCAAAAGCTGTATATGCTTTCACATATGGTACTTAAAAGTAGTGGGATTCCTTCAAATTGTGATATGGCATTTAAATAGTGGCTTAAGGAAGAAAAGAGACATAAAATAATAAGCCTCAACGATCCATTCTTTCCTAAAATACTGTCCGAAAACAACGAGACTTTATAGTGTAAAAATTGTTCACTATTATTATAGAAAGCTTCCTCCTGAACCGTAATAGGTTAGGCAGTCCTACGGGTGTATGTATATTTTCTTCATCGAGAAACAAGGCAAACTCAAATATGACACTGGAAATGCCTTAGACCGAAAGAGTATAAGTAGCTGAACATGATCGCTTTTTGACCGAAATAGATATCCAGGAGCTACTAATCATGTAGTTTTTGATCGGGGCAATATGGCAAACTCAACTGCAACACCATAAGTGAATCTATACGATTGGAAATTGACACCTTTTAACGTAAGTAGGCTTCTCCGAGGCCTACGTATGATGTCGGAACATCAAGGTGGAATCCTATCAGGCGGCATTGGAAGTATATTAGGCTGAATTTACATTACAAGGGTTGTGTTTGTTTTCGTGTGGCATCAAAGGTGATTCAGCTGTGGCGTTGTAAATATGATTAATTCGAACCAGGAACCCCCATACACGTGGAAAACATGATATAAGACAGGTTAAAATCCTGATACTATTAACCATAAAAACGAAAATAATATGTACTTGATGTTTGCCTACCTACATTTAAAAAATATCAAAGGACTCCATCATAACACATTATAAGTTCTTTTACAAGTTAATATAAAATCAGTCAATTTAAAATGCCAAAATATCAATATCTAGTAAAATTATTTAAAAACCAAGAGTGAAGCAGATTTTATAAGTATGAAATAAAAGAAATTTATGAGCAACATTCCATGATATTTGTCAGAACAGATCCAGTTATTTCAGTAATACTGAAATAAACAAACTCAGTAGTACTGAAAGAAACACATTTCAGTAATACTGAAATAAACAATTTCAGTAATACTGAAATAAACAAAGTTTAGTGATGGAATACTAAAGTTAATGGCTGAAGTCTTTTTAGCTAAAGCCCTTATAATGAAGTACGATGGAGCCATTAAATGATTTTATTAAAAGGATATGTTTCCAGCATGTATCCGTTTTTACTTCTAATATTATGTTAATGGAAATTAACGACTACTTCAGATCTTATGTCTTATGTTATTGTATCTAAGTAACAAAAATTTGGAAAAATATTTCATAAAAAGTAATATTTCGAAATAAAAATATGCTTGTGTAATTGTGTTACTCTCATTTGTGTAATTGAGCATCGATCATCTAGAATTATAAGCTTAAATATATCCACACATATCTCTTCGGACACTTTAAAATTTATAATATATATATATATATATATATATATATATATATATATATATTACGCATATTTTTGGAAAAAAAAGCGCTGAACCATGTAAGATGGTGCTTGATGGTCCCCTCACGCGTCTGCTATTTATCAATCCCCAAGTATTTCCTTCATCACAACGAGGTTCTTCCAGAAAATTGAATATTTCTGCCATGAATATTTGGGTAGTCAAGATACATAACAGGATTGTATTCCCTCCAATAGTACTACTTATCATTTCTAATACTGTTATAGGTTCTAGTGTACTTAAACCATTTGTTCACAACGTAACTGAAAATCTGTTGAAAGCATCTTAATTTCAGTACAAGAATCAATTTTAAGATGAATTCACTTTGCTTAATATTTGCTCTATATATATTTTATTAAAGACTGAAAAAAGGATACCTTTCCCTTTTCTACGGTATCATACTTAGCGGACAAATTATATTTAAAAAACTAGTAATATCCAACACACTTATTTCATATTAACTGTGTGTTTATTAAGCACAAAAGTGTATATTACTACATACTATTAGTATTTATTCTTTAATTATAATCAGTACCTCATTTTCTTATAGTATTAAAAACCTGACATAATATAAATTCATGTTGTGATAAAACAAATAACATTACTAGTATTGCTAAATGAGATGTTAACGAATTTGATTTTTTTGCATACAAATTACAAGTTTTGGCCTTATATATCTAGATACCTGGTATACGTTTAAGAATCATCAGGCTTTGTATTATACTTCCCTAACTGTCTATCCCAATGTTTCTCATGGACAGCTTATCCATTCTATGGGATCCGGCAACTTTCGATAGGTTTATACATCATCATCAGTCCACATGATATCCTACCTTTTCTGTCTGCCCTAATGCATCGTAAACATTTCTTTTCCCTATTATGGGATTCAGCGAATTGTAATAGGTTTATGGAATGCCATGGGGTTATTTATAATACTACCAACATTTTCGTAATTGGTTGAACGTTTAACTAAGCCTACATACAAATTTTATTTATAGTTGGAATTGTAAGAGGTTTTTACTGATTTAAAAATTTTCTAATAAAAGCTCTCCATTACTGGAAAGAAAAAGTTAGGCCGATCCATGCTTTTGAAGAACAAACAGGGATGCTCGAGAACAAACAGAACCACGAATCTTAATGATACTTTGTAGGTTCCCGGACCTCATAACAAGGACAATACATGCTTGTTAAGCATTGGAATAGATAGGGATAGTAGGGAACAAATACAGGTGTGAAGGTAGCAGATTTGCTATCTTTGGACATTTGATATCTTCAGTGGCCATACCACACTAATGTGATAACTAAATTGCATAGGTCCGCATTGAACGACTAACGACTGGTAACGACCAGAGGCCAATGTAAATAGCTATCTTCACCACAGATACAAGACAGGGTAATCGGGAAACGAAGTTGGGCCTTTTATTATTATTGGATCATTTATTATCTGATGAACTTTGAAAACCATACTGCAACTCAACATTGTTTTATTAAAATATATATGAGAACAATAAATGGCGAACTAAAACCAGCCCTTTTTGAAAATTATTTTAATTCCAGACAAGTATTTTTGTTGAAATAATTTTCCAAAAGGGTTTCAGTGCACCATTAATTATTCTAATATAGAGATAATCCTATAATATGGAGTTAATAACATGATAATATATGATTTGATTGTTCTTTCGAGTTCTTTCTTAAATAATTCTTTAGAATTAGCAACAATATCGGCTTACTCCTGACTAATCAGTTAGTTGGGTAATGTAATGTATGAAGCCTTCTTTCATTTTTCTCAAAAAATAAGATTGCTGATGAATTGTGTTGGCTTCATCCCGAGTCACACATGTTCTTCGGACCAATAAAAGAAACAAAATGAGAACAGAGCTATAGCTAAATAAATACATTAATGTGATCATCAGCTGAATTTTGATCAGTGGTGCTATAAATATAAATTGAATATGATGGAAGAGAAGATACGTTTACCATTTGCCTGTTGCCTAGTACTAAAGACTTCAAAAAAGTAATCAAATATTTTTATACTCTTGTGTATTTTTAGAACAACCAAAGTATAAATAAGAATGATTCAATGAAGGAGGAGGAGCTCTTCTTATTGGAATATCAATGTTCTATTATTTTACAAAAGAAAACTCACAATTCTACAATAATTTGTGTATGTTACCACGAGGCCTTTCTACATCGAAGATGCCATCACCAGGTGTGAATCAAAAATTGTTGATTCAAACCTGATGATAGCATGCATCTTCGATGTTGAAAGGCCTCGTGGTAAAATACACAAATTATTGGAGAATTGTGAGTTTTCTTTTATAAAATAATAGAAAAAGAATGATTCAATTTATAATCTTGCTGTAACCAAGTACTATTTAAATTGGACATGTAACACATTACGAACATTACACTTAGTTAACATTTCAATATCATTAATTAATCAAGGTTTGATTAATTATGGGATGGGTGTAATACCTACTACACTGTAATGAAGACAGGCTATAACTAATGGTAACTAACTGTTAGTGTGTATGGACTGTTTCACTTAGTGTGGGAGATGTTCGGTACCTTGGTAGCATTACACAATGCGTTCAGTAAATACAATGCCTTTAGCTCTTCAAGACTTAAGTCAGCCTCTATCAAACCACAATGTTACCTAAAACTTCTCTTACACTTAGCCTCCAGCACTATACTGATGATTGTATTTTACTGTTGAATCTGTTAGGTAATAGTGATGAAAAATTATACAATAAGTTCCTTAAGTAAAGTAAAGTTATCTGTTCAATTCTCAGGTCAGCCTCTTTCAAACCACAATCTTTCTTACAACTTCTATTGTATGTAGCCTCCAGCACTCTACTGATTATTACATCTTACTGTGGAATCTGTTTGGTAATGCTGATGAAAAATTATACAATACGTTCCTTAAGTAAAGTAAAGTTATCTGTTCAATTCTCAGGTCAGCCTCTTTCAAACCACAAACTTACTTACAACTTCTCTTGTATGTAGCTTCCAGCACTCTACCGATTATTACATCTTACTGTTGTAGGTGTTTGGTAATACTGATGAAAAAGTATACAATACGTTCCTTAATTAAAGTAAAGTTATCTGTTCAATTCTCAGGTCAGCCTCTTTCAAACCACAATCTTACTTACAAATTCTCTTGTATGTAGCCTCCAGCACTCTACCGATTATTACATCATACTGTTGTAGGTTTTTGGTAACACTGATGAAAAATTACACAAACGTTCCGTAATTAAAGTACACTTATCTGTTCAATTCTCAGGTCAGCCTCTTTCAAACCACAATCTTACTTACAAAGTCTCTTATATGTAGCATCCAGCACTCTACCGATTATTACATCTTACTGTTGTAGGTGTTTGGTAACACTGATGAAAAATTATACAAACGTTCCGTAATTAAAGTACACTTATATGTTCAATTCTCAGGTCAGCCTCTTTCAAACCACAATCTTACTTACAAATTCTTTTGTATGTGGCCTCCAGCACTCTACCGATTAATACATCTTACTGTTGTAGGTGTTTGGTAACACTGATGAAAAATTACACAAACGTTCCGTAATTAAAGTACACTTATCTGTTCAATTCTCAGGCCAGCCTCTTTCAAACCACAATCTTACTTACAATTTCTATTGTATGTAGCCTCCAGCACTCTACCGATTATTACATCTTACTGTTGTAGGTGTTTGGTAACACCGATGAAAAATTACACAAATGTTCCGTAATTAAAGTACACTTATCTGTTCAATTCTCAGGTCAGCCTCTTTCAAACCACAAACTTACTTGCAACTTCTCTTGTATGTGGCCTCCAGCACTCTACCGATTAATACATCTTACTGTTGTAGGTGTTTGGTAACAGTGATGAAAACTTACACAAACGTTCCGTAATTAAAGTACACTTATCTGTTCAATTCTCAGGTCAGTCTCTTTCAAACCACAATCTTACTTGCAACTTCTCTTGTATGTAGCCTCCAGCACTCTACTGATTGTTACATGTTACTGTTGTAGCTGTTTGGTAACATTGATGAAAAATTATACAATACGTTCCGTAAGTAAAGTGCACTTATCTATTCAAGACTTAGGTCTGCCTCTATAAAACTACAAAGTTACTTAAAATTTGTATCATTCTTAGCCTCCAACATTCTAGTGACGGGTTTATCTTACCGTTTTACCTGTTTGGTAACAACGATGAAAAGTTATACAATACGTTCCGTGAGTAAAGTGCACTTATCTATTCCAGACTTAGGTCTGCCTCTATCAAACAACAAAGTTACTTAAAATTTGTATCATTTTTAGCCTCCAAAATTCTAGTGATGAGTTTATCTTAAGGTTTTACCTGTTTAGTAACAACGATGAAAAATTATACAATACGTTCCGTAAGTAACGTACACATATCTGTTCAATTCTCAGGTCAGCTTCTTTCAAACATCAATGTTACTTACAACTTCTCTTGTATGTAGCCTCCAGCACTCTACTGATTATTACATCTTACTTTTGTAGGTGTTTGGTAACACTGATGAAAAATTACACAAACGTTCCGTAATTAATTAAAGTACACTTATCTGTTCAATCCTCAGGTCAGCCTCTTTCAAACCACAATGTTACTTACAGCTTCTCTTGTATGTAGCATCCAGCACTCTACCGATTATTACATCTTACTGTTGTAGGTGTTTGGTAACACTGATGAAGAATTACACAAACGTTCCGTAGTTAAAGTACACTTATCTGTTCAATCCTCAGGTCAGCCTCTTTCAAACCACAATTTTACTTACAGCTTCTCTTGTATGTAGCATCCAGCACTCTACCGATTATTACATCTTACTTTTGTAGGTGTTTGGTAACACTGATGAAAAATTACACAAACGTTCCGTAATTAAAGTACACTTATCTATTTAATCCTCAGGTCAGCCTCTTTCAAACCACAATGTTACTTACAACTTCTCTTGTATGTAGCCTCCAGCACTCTACTGATGAGTTTCATCCTCTTCCCTCTACTCATATCTTTTTAATATTCTCATTTCTATTTTAATTGCATTTTGAAAGCTCGGCATGCCCGTAGAGATTTTCGTTTTACGCTGAAATTGTATAAGACATTATATTACTATTTACAAGTTTTCGGTTTTTGACATTGTGTATCATTGTACAAGCAGCTTAATCCAGTTTAAAAAAAATTTCATTTAATTTCATTTTTATATTAGCCGTTACGTTTCACCACTAAAGTAGTAGTTATAAGTAATAGAATGTGAAAATGTTTCTTCATTAAAAAACCTAAACTGGATAATCTACTGGCCCTTAATCAAATTATGATTAGAATACTATTTCACAGAATAATTAAAAACGAAAACAATCGAGTATGATTGCACGTATATAGCCTATTTATTTATGGGCTTGGTATATTACACGGATATTACAAGTAATTTGAACAAAATTTACAAAAAATTGTAAGGAATGGTTATTCTCTCAAATAGTAAAATTTTTAAACTGTACGCAAAAAATGAACCTGCGTATTGCAACGCCCTCTTGTTAATAGCACTGAATAGTTCCCTTAGATCGTGATCCTTAGATCACAAACTACATGCTATTCAAAATGTAGGTGTATGTCTATCTATGGGGTTCTACAGAGCGATATTGAAGTATATAATTCACTAGTCTGGCAGATATTCTCTTATTTCTGTTCTGGTGCCTGTCTGACAGTCTTCAGCGTATCTCAAGAATGAAATGAGATATAGGTTTTTGATTTTCATGAAAATATTAAGCATATCGGTAGTAAATTTTCCTTTGTGAAAACTATCAAAATACCACAGTTAAACATCTCACTGACTTTGGTCATTATATCTGAGTTACTCCAAAACTGGTGGTAGTGTTACCAACAATAAAGTCTAAATATATGTCTGATGTAATGTTCAAAATGTGTCCTAACTATATATAAGGTCTTTTATTTTTTATAATAATCTTATCTTTTTCAATGGCAGGTCGTAAAAAATTTTTTAACTTTTATAAATTGAGGCGGTATGTATGAAACAGGCAAACGCCCTTTTTTGGCAGATGAAATTTTCGGCTTCTCTATGATTTTAATAAGCGGTCTGCAGAGTTTTATTTTTGTATCTCTATGTTTCGTTATTTGGGAGTTTTTAAAGCAGATTATGTCAACATCAAAGCTGATTATGCAAAACCAGGATAATCAGCACTCCTCAAATAATTTATTAAGATGATGGTTTATTTTGTTCAAGATTAGTCAATTAAATGGAAGCAGTGAAAATTTTACATAGAAATCAGTAAAATATAAATTGAGAAAAACATGCCCTTGAAATTTTGTAAAAAAGAGTGTTAGAGAAATACCTTAAACTAGCAAGAAACCATCCCGATTTTTTAATAGGTCAGTTTCTGTAAAGTTTGCTATATATTTCATTATAAATTTAAATATTACATAATTATAGGATAAAATATGTACAAAAATATTATTTTGAGAATATAATTAGAATTTACTGCATAGGGAAAATTTAAAAAGTACGATAATTTTTCACGCAAGTATCCGTGAAATTAGGTAGTAATGGTACAAATAGACAGCTGGTCGTCTGGAAGTTTTGTTTTGCTCCTAAGTGACAAAACAACATTCATGATATTTAACATACGAGGTACAAGTAATTTTGAGTATGATGTATACTACCATCATTTTACTTGCTCTGCGGGTAACGTTTGTAATTGTACACAGATTGAAAAAGTGGACAGGTACAAATACCTTGGGCTTACAATTTTACGTCCATGACTTGTTTTATAGATTTTGTATGGTTTTGTTGTTAATATATTATTATGTAGCGGTTTCATTCCTTCTTTGAGTTTAGTTTTATTATGTTATTTTAATCTTATGTGCATCCTTCATCGGGATTTTGCCTATTGGATGCTCTATTTTATTTTACAAATTATCGAGCTCGTTTTTTTAAGTTCTTTTGATTGTTAAGTTTACTTTTAGTTTGTTTGAAGATTATATTATTATTTGATTATTTTTAAGTTCTTAAATATTTCAAGATCAATGGTTTTATATTCTTTGTTGTTTTTGTTTCGTATAAATATATTGTAAAGTTTGTAAATACTGTGAAATAAAAATCTTTTTGAAAGGAAATGAATGAATGAAGTTGAATATGATTACCGATTACATTAGGGTAGAACAGCTGGAAACTAATTTCTTTAGCTTTATGTTTGGATGGTCGGAGACCGATTAGAGGATTCGGTTATGAGGTAATGTAGATTAGGCAAGGGATGTACTTGAGGTTCTGATTCGCGAATTTTGTAGTTTTTTTTCTGTTTTTGGTGTAATATTGCTTTACTTTTAGTGTCTAAAAACATTCTGCGTGGGAATTTGCATTAGTAAAAATTGTATATTCAAATTAAAACTGTTGTAGGTGAAATATTGTCAACTACTTAAGTTTTTTTTTTAATAAATTTATATTGTTGTAATACATTTGGATAGCGAAGATTACAAGCTTAACTAAATTACTAACGGAAGATTGTAAGGCATTACCAGTTGAACGAAGAGTTTATTGAAGTAAAGTTTTCAATTTAAATTATATTCCAAGGTTGTTTTCAATAGAAATGTAATACGCAATTATAAGAATAAATTTTGAAACTTTAATATTCCAAGATATGAAGTAATTAATTTTAAACGGAATAAAGATATTATAATTACAGTTTTAACATTGAATCCCTAACAACTGAAACAGGAAGTTGCAAAAGAGGCATGAATAAGTTTTAAACGAATTTGTAGATTAAATTGTGTTTAATTCCGCCCACAAGAAAGAATACATTGATTTATTTATAAATATATATTGAAATGTTAATTTTACTTGAGTTTTACAAGAAGGTATAACTTTAGTTAGATTTTTAATTATTTAGTCAAAATGTAAATAATTTTAGTTTAATTTCTGTTAGAAATTAAAGACGTTTCTTGAGAGCGCTTTGAGAAGAAAAGTGGTCTTGTACCCAATTGGTGGGTTATGCAACAAATTTTGGAGTATTGTTTCAACATTATTTTGTTGAATACCATTTTTTTATTTTGAACTTTAGTTAAACTGTGATTTATTAAACAAATTTTAAACACATTATCCTGTATGTCCTCTTAAATATTTAATATTAATAAAATAATATTAATATGATAGCAAAAAAGTAATAATTTAGCCTTCACCAACAGATAATATCTGTTTATAGCCTCGAAGGTGCAACAAAACACGCTTCTTTCTAACACAGTAGAAGTCTAGACACCTATCACTCATGTGGTAGATGCCAAAAGAAAAAAGATATAATGTTTTAGACGTACTGCGTTAAAATGTGGATTTCCAAAACTGTTTGAAGAATTTTACTACATATATATCCAATTAAAAAAAATAATAAAAATCACGCGTCATACAACAAAAAGCTCTTGTATGGGACATAGTAAAACTCTACCTTCAGGCAATGCATAGTCAAATATCTCATTAAATCAAAGAAATGGTATTTTGAAAACCTATATCTCAGTCATAAATATGACCTATTTTAAGTGTTTATTAAAAGACTGGAGAAATAAAAAAGTTACATAACACAATTTACCATTATTATTTTATACGAATTAACTGCATTTTACCATGCCAGATGTTTGTAATTCTAGCTTTTTATTGTATAGTGAAACTAAAGAGTAATTAAAACGATGAATGCAAAGCTAGTTTTAATATTCATTAAAAGAATCATAAATTATTTAAAAATTTATCTTAAGCAA
Source organism: Homalodisca vitripennis (assembly GCF_021130785.1). Taxonomy (NCBI): domain Eukaryota; kingdom Metazoa; phylum Arthropoda; class Insecta; order Hemiptera; family Cicadellidae; genus Homalodisca; species Homalodisca vitripennis. The sequence goes on from NC_060208.1 coordinate 224,362,111, forward strand.
TGCAGGTGTGATTAAAGTAAAATTATTTTTCAAATTTTATTATGCAAACGAAACATTACAAACTAAATTATTTCAAGATACAATCGTACCTCACGCTAAAGTGTTTTTCCTTGTGTGTTGTGTTAGCTAGGTTCTATTTTGGAGCATGCTATACATTTTCAAATAACAAAAATCAAGACGTGTGATGATGTATCCAGCAATAGTAGCCTATGTTTAAAATTTGTTTTGATTTTTAAGTCCAGCTGATGTATAGTGGTATGGGGTTTAGTTGTAGGTCGTCATGAACGTGAATATGCACAAGAAAGTAACATTTTATTTAGTTAATGATTGAAAACCTTTTGAAAATATAATCATTTTATTTAAATAATTTAAAATAATTAAAGTTTTCTCCAATCACTCATTATAAAAGTTTATTATTTTATTTAAATTTAAATGAATCATTAGCCTACTATCTCCCTGATTCTACATGGATATTAGATAAAAGAGATGATGGATTTTAAAGGGCTTAGAGACTGAAGAAGGGCATACAAACAAAATGGCTAAATGTTACTTTTCTCTCTTATCTCATCCAGAAAGGGCGTATGTATTACTTTCAATTTTTAAATTTGTACAATATTTTCAATAAGAGAAAAACTTTATTTTCTCAACAATAAATTAAATCACAAAATAAGCAACATTTGATAATCCAAAAAAATCTCTAAAACATCACAAATGTGTATGACTGATATCTCTAAACGTATTTTTTCAAATCATTATTTTCAATCATCAGCCCTTTTTAAATCCACCCTTAAATTGGTAACCTTCCCAATCACAAAGTACGGAAGAGATTCATCCAGGCAATTTCGAAACAAATCGAAATAGTTAATGATAATATATATGTTTGTCTATTATAAATTTTTTCACAGTCATCGCATCTTATTCCATAAATTCCTGATTTATTTATGTCAGATTATGAAACCTTGGTTTCGAAAGGCCTCGTCCAAAAATAAAATATATTGGATAAGTATTGTTCTAATAACATTTTTTATTACTTTATCATTCCTTATTATTTACAATATTCTTGACATAAGTATAAAATAACTAATCAGATTTTCTACCGCACCATTTATATTACTTGCAGAAATGAAACACGTATTATGAGGACCAGATGGCACCCGTCAAGTCGTTAAATATAAATGAAGCAGTAAAAACACGCTTTCCCCGCTATTAAACTGCGATGAAAGCTTCAACGGCGGGTTCCGACATGATGGATGTGGTGTGGTATGTGACACAATGGCACAGGAGTGCTGACATGGAATACATTTAATATTAGGGAAAAATTGCGGCATTAAAAACTATGTTATATAATTCAGATGTAGTGCTCCAAAACATTGTTTAGAACTGGGCGGCATGTGAAAATACCCAATTTAAGGCAGCTTTTAGTTTAGTATAGTTATTATTCATAAATATAAATTTCCCTGAATCGGTTAAGAGTCTATTCTTTGAAATTGGTTAAAAGAGACAAATAAATAAAAATTCTTCTTTACTTTTCTTACTATAAAGTGTTTGGTTTTGATTTATAAATTGTCAAATGGTTACAAGTTTTGAAAAATAATACAATGCTTTACTCTGTTTATGTGACTAATTGTTTCCCAATAAAAATTATTATTGATTATAAGCTTATAATATAACGGGTTATTAAATTGTTTAAATATAGTACACACTTTCTCTTTATATAAGTATACAAGAAAATTGACCTTTTTTAAGGTCACGCGTTTTTGATGGTAAGTGCCGAGTATGGAATTAGCAGATTATTCTAAGAATTTATACGAAGAATGTTCTCCAATTTTGACCTCATAAACATGAAATAAAATCATTGCTTTAATATAATTTACTTCAAACAATACCTTCCAATCTGAATTATCGTTGTTTTCTATTTATATGCGATAAAAGTAACGTCCACAAAGTATTCCCACGTTCACCATGGACTGCTTATTCAGATAAGAGATAGTGTATATTTTCAAAGTACATGTTGATGCTGAGAACCAATACCTGAAACAATACCTTCCAATCTGAATTATCGTTGTTTTCTATTTATGTGCGGTATCATTAACGTCCACAAAGTATTCCCAAGTTCACCATGGACTGCTCATTCAGATAAGAGATAGTGTATATTTTCAAAGTACATGTTGATGCTGAGAACCAATACCTGAAACAATACCTTCCAATCTGAATTATCGTTGTTTTCTATTTATATGCGGTAACAGTAACGTCTACAAAGTATTCCCACGTTCACCATGGAGTGCTTATTCAGATAAGAGATAGTGTATATTTTCACAGTACATATTGATGCTGAGAACCAATACCTGAAACAATACCTTCCAATCTGAATTATCGTTGTTTTCTATTTATATGCGATAACAGTAACGTCCACAAAGTATTCCCACGTTCACCATGGACTGCTTATTCAGATAAGAGATAGTGTATATTTTCAAAGTACATGTTGATGCTGAGAACCAATACCTGAAATATTTTCCGCTCGTTATGAATATTCCTCTGCCTACCATGCGTATCGTACAGGAGTACTACCGGTATAGGTATACAATACCGTGCATGAATAGTAATCATCACTCATTGTTATCAAGTATAAAATATTAATATTCCCATGCCTTATTACTAGGATATTTGATTTATTTATTGATCCCTCACTAATGGATTGCTATATGTGACACATAAAGAAACAATGTTTGAATTAAATATGTATAATAAACTTTTTCAATGATTAATCTTTTTTGTTGTGTTTAGGCGGTAAACAAACAAATTTGGATTGATTATATTATTTATTGAATAAATAGAACTTTTAATAATGATATAATATAGAATCTATAAGGTATAAATAGCCAATACCATACAATGCGGCTTGTAAAAAAGGTTAACAGTTCCTTAAAAAGACCCAGTAAGTTGAAACTGGTTAGAAAATATGATACCGTAATATAAATCTCTTGGCTCACTCGCCAGGTTGGTACACTAATCAAAGAAAAATAAGAAAGTTTTATTTACAATCAATAAGATTAGAAAAAAGTGTAAAAAAGTTACTTTCATTATAATACAACCGCTTATCATACGGAAAAATGCCTATAGTCTTTGGTGGTTTCAAATTTCCAAATATATTTTAAGAGTTTTATCCTTGTCTCTGTATCGAAATTGGATTACAAAATTCATTTTAAATTATTATTTACTAAAATTAAACATTTACATGTCAATTAAAGGTGTTCCACCTGTAAAGGATATAGATGTTGTGTAATGTTAACAATAGTTCACTAGAACCGCTCTTACTAAGCTTATAAATATGATGGCATTCATTTGTTTCTTTATGCTTATCCTCTCAGAAATAATAATGGGGAAGATGCAATTAAAATATCCAAAAACGCGCTCTGCAGGAAACCGTCCGTGCAAACATCAGCTGCGCGTCAGACGACTGCTCGTTCCACTCTCGTTCACTCGGCAGTAATCCATTAAGCTAATGAAATCCCAATGCGGTACATATAAATCACTCTGAATTGTTGTTCGCATTGAATAGACAATTACCGCACTTTTATTACACAAGAATAAACTTAGTATTGATCCATAAAATCAATTGTTTTCGAATACGGTACAAATAAATCGCTTAGAATTGTAATTCGCATTGAATAGACAATTACCGCACTTTTATTACTCAATAATAAACTTAGTATTGATCCATCAAATCAATTGTTTTCGAATACGGTACAAATAAATCGCTTATAATTGTAGTTCGCATTGAATAGACAATTACCGCACTTTTATTACACAAGAATAAACTTAGTATTGATCCATCAAATCAATTGTTTTCGAATACGGTACAAATAAATCGCTTAGAATTGTAGTTCGCATTGAATAGACAATTACCGCACTTTTATTACTCAAGAATAAACTTAGTAATGATCCATCAAACCAATGAAATCCCAAAGGGGTACGTATAAATCACTTTGAATTGTTTTTCGCATTGAATATACAATTACCGCACTTCTAATACACTAGTATAAACTTGGTAATAATCCATGGAACCAAAGGGTTTTTAATGCGATACATATGTCACATTGCATTGTTGTTTATTATGAGAATATTAATATTTGATACTTGATGGCTGTGAGTAATAATTACTATTAAAGCACAATAATAGAATGCCGATATCAGTAGTACTCTTGTGCAATACAAATGGCAGGCGTAGGCATATTCATCACGAGCGAAAACATTTTTAGGAATTGGTTCTGAGCATCAACACTAAGTTTGAAAATATACGTCATCTTTTGCCTGAATCAGCAATCCAAGTTGGCTAAACGTGGGAATACGTTGTGGGCGTTACTGTTACCACAAAGGAATAGAGAAAAACGATAACCACATGTAATTTACAGGTATTTTGTGAAAAAATAGGTTAAAGCAAAGATTTATGATGTTTATGAGATTGAAACCTAAGATCTCTGCACGTGTATATCGTAAAGTCAAATTGAATTTACCATTAAAAACACAAGACTTCAAAAATGACGATCACGTCAACATTAAAAAAAAAATAATTTCAATGAGGTCAAAACCTAAGAACATCTTACGTCTAAATTCTAAAAATAATCTGCTAAATTCCAAACTCCGCATCTGTATATCGTAAATTCAAATTGAATTTACCAATAAAAACACAAGACTTAAAAAATTTACGATCGCGTCAACATGAAAAAAAAATAATTTCAATGAGGTCAAAACCTAAGAACATCTTACGTCTAAATTCTAAAAATAATCTGCTAAATTCCAAACTCCGCACCTGTATATTGTAAAGTCAAATTGAATTTACCATTAAAAACACTTCCAAAAAGAACAATCATGTCATCATTTATAAACAAATAATTTCAATGAGAAAACCAAGAAACATCTTACATCTAAATTCTAAGATTTATCAGCTGAATTCCAGACTCCGCACTTTTACATCGTAAAAGTCAAACTGAATGAATTCACCGTTAAAAACACATTACCTCTAAAGAGGACGGTCATGTTATAAACAATAAGTGTCTTACATTTATTTATTAAAAAAAGATTGTAATATATTAGAAAATGTTATGGACCCGTTATAATATAAGCTTTTAATCAATAATGACATTTATAGTGAAACAATTAGTCAGTAAAAGGTTAGTTAAATAAAAGAAATGATAAATTATATTAATTTTTCAAAATCTTAAACAATTTGAAAATTTTCACATAAAAAAAATACTTTAAAGTAAGAAAAATGAAGAACCTTATTTTTCTCTTTTAAATACTATCCAAGAATCAATTTTTAACGAAATTCAGGACATTTTACATTTCTGAATAATAAATATACAGAACTAAAAGCTGCCTTAAATTGGGTACTTTGACGTATCGTTCAGTTCTACACAATGTTTTGGTGTAGTATAGGGAAATTTTATAATATCGGTTATAATATAGGTTTTAATATCGCCGTTTTTCCTAATATTAAATGCAATCCATGTCAGCACTCCTGTGCCATTGTGTCACATACCACACCACATCCATCATGTCGGAACCCTCTGTTGAAGCTTTCATCGCAGTTTAATAGCGGGGAACGCGTGTTTTTACTGCTTCATTTATATTTAACGAGTTGACGGGTGGCATCTGGTACTCATAATACGTGTTACATTTCTGAAAGTAATATAAATGGCGTGCTGGAAAATCTAATCAGTTATATTATACTTAAATAACATAGCTGATCTTGCAGTCAAGAATTTTAAATAATATGGATTGATAAAATAATAAAAAGGTTGTTAGAACAGTATCCAATATATTTTATTTTTTGACGAGGCATTTCTAAACAAAATTGTTTCATCATCAGGCGACTCCACAAATAAACTATGAATTTGTAAAATTGGATGCGATGACTGTGACAAAATTTATATTGGACAAACAAGAAAAATTAAGAAAAACACGAGGGAAAAGCATTTATCAAACAAAACACGAGTTGGTATATCTGCTATAGCCAATCATATTGATATTAAAAATCTAAAATTAATAAAATAAGTAACAAAACCGATGAGCTTAAGTGCCTGCGAAACACTTCAAATATACAGAAAAAAAAGAAAATCTCATAAGCAATGATGAAGGTTGTATTAAAAATTCCAGTCTTCTTTATTTTCAACTGATTCAAAAATTAAACTGTAGTCATATATAATTTTTTATACTAGCTGAAATACTTCCAATTTCATATTAATTGTAATAATATAATTTAAATATTATTATAAAAGACCTCTTACTAAACTATAGTAGAAAAGTATTGTTTTACTAATATTTACTATTTTAATGCTTATTCAAAGGAATACGTATGTTTAGATTGGATTGTTGTTGACATTAAACAAAAAAAGGTCAAGCTCGTTCCACTTGTATTCATTCTACTGCCGAATCCATTAATAAAATCTTAATGCGCCACATATAAATCACTCTTAATTGTTGTTCGCATTGAAAAGACGATTACCGCAATTTTATTATACAGGAATATTAATACTCCAAAAAAGCAATGGTTTTCTAATGCGATACATTTTTCACATCGAATTGTTGTTGGCATAAAACAGAAAAGGTCAATCCGACATTGGAGTTTCAATGATCAACTGAAGGTTATAAGGTAGAATACCAGATGGATGTAATATGTTTAGAAAGGGCTATGAGAAAAGGGATACAGGTTTATGTACTGCGTCCCTCAGCCTCAGAATGGAGTCCACACACCAAAATATCACCATCTCAGTTACAGTAATGTAATAAACATAAGGGATGCCGTATAATTTAAGGCCAAACATTAACTATAATTATTACAAATTTATGTTCAAATTGAAAATAACTCTTCACCCCTTAATCTATTTAACTTATCATCTAATAACTAATCACTCGTAATACTTTTAAGAGATTATAGCTTTCCTGGACCAACTAGTATCAACAATACCATTCTAACAGAGCTAAACCTACGTTCTAGAATGTATTATCATATTACGAAGGATAAATTTACATTCAATTAAAAAAAATTAGGATGAAAAACTATTAGTTAGAATTGGAGAATATTCTCTCAGAAGCCAACGAACTGTACACAACCTTCCTATTACACGTTTAATTACCTATCCAAGAAGCAGGAACTTCGGTAATGTGGCATTTAAAGGGTAAGTGTTTAAGTTCGTAAAGTTCTTCATCAGTTCTCCTCCTGCTATAATCTGAACAATGTGATTTCCTGCACTTTTTATTAGTAAAGAAAGTCAATCGGAATATTTAATGGCAATCAACTTATTAATGGATTGAAAAATATTATTATATTATCTGTATCATAAACCTCACTGTAAGTTGTGGGTTTATTATTTAATACAAAAGCTATTATTATTACTTAAAACTGAGATTTCACAAAATTACTGTTGCATATTCTAGACTGATATGGTTTGGTGAACCCAGGATGGTTCACTTTTGGCTGGTTTCTACCTTCCAGTTAAACCCATACTGGTTGCAAAAAAACCAATGTGTCACTTAAATCTGCGTAACCTTGTGGATGTCCATTTGGCACATCACTAACCGGAAACGTCGAAATGTCTAGGGCGCAAGGGTAATTCTATAGTTCAGTTTACTGCCGAAGATAAATGTTTGAGTCAAAGGTTTTTTCGTCAGCCTAGCCATAAGGGTGTGCTATCTCTCCTACTTTGTCTGAAGAGCCTGTCTCTGAGCTGGATTCTCCTCCTTTCTAGGGAAAATTACTTGATATTAGTGCCCTAAACGTTTCCCCATGGATCTCGTTAGGAGGCGGCCTCTACTCCCAACCTTACCCATCCAAAATATCCTGCCACTCTGGAACTGCCAGCGCAAAGGACCTTATAGGACTAGGCACAATTCTATCTCTGCAAAGCTTCTCGTTCAAAGAGAGAGAGAAATAGAAATGGGTAGGTTAGGTGATCAAAGTACTACCACCATATACAACGATTGGCCGATTAATTACAGAGTCACTGAAAAAAATTAAAATACCAGTATTGCACTATAAGTAATAAGTATTGTATGTCAGTTTTACTTGATATATTCGTACCAAAGCGAGTAAATACTATGGTTGGGAGAATTTAAACCGATTGTACTTACCTCACTGACTGTGAAACACAATATGATGTGTATGATTTTAAAACTAAAGTCATATGAAAATTAAAGTCACAGGAACTAAAGTTAAAAAAAAATATAAATTTCGAAACCTTGAAGAGCTGTAGCGAACATAAACATGTGAGTCACTTCAAGAGAACCAATAATGTATTGCCATATCTTTATCCTCTTAACGCCAACCCGTGTAAATATACACATCAGTAGTTTTACACACAAACATAACTATATTATTTAGACAACTTATTAACTCATGAGACCATTAAAGTATTACAATATCGTAATGCGTTTAACGTCATTTTAATTTTTTTACTATAACTTGTTTATAGTAATATAAATATTTGCCCTTTCAGAGTGGTAGCTGCCTCTTTTTCATATTTTACAACTTAAATCGTAACATTAATTATGCACAAAACACTAAAAGTTACAAAAGCATGGCCGTTTATTTATCAAAAGTGAACTAAAAAGCTTATATTAAGTGCCAAATCATGTCGGTAAGATTCGTGTGTCCATAGATAAGGACATATATCCGACAAAACAGCATAAGAGTACAAAAGTCATGTGCACACAACAATGGCGTTTATTAGGAAACATGTTGTCAAATCAAATCATCCGTCAACAATGGAATGCAAACAGAGAACACAGCATACACAACACATAATTGGCAATGAAGCAGTAATTACCACCTTATATTCTGTACTATAATGGTTCGTTGTACCGTAGTAGATCAATATTAAACAAATAACACAACACATACAACATATAATTGACAACTGAGCTGAAATTGACAACGGAATATTCTGTGCTATAATGGTTCGCTTTCCGTAGTGGATAAATAATAAACAAAGAACACGACATACATGACTCATGAATAGCAATTAATCTGTAATTACCACCGACCTTTTCAGTACTATAATGGTTCGTTTTACCGTCAATCAATATGAAGTAGGGTGCATTTAAAATGGGTGGAAGGAAGGTAATGGGCAGACTCTTTTGCTGAACATTTTAAATTTGTATTTTTTTAATTTCAGTATTATCATGTGGGTTGAGGTTTCATTCACAAATAATTTTATTCTAGTAGTTTGAATCGGTTATATTTTTAATCCTAATTTAATAATAGTACCTGGAGTGACCTGATTGAATGGTAAAACTGATAATTTTATGTACCAGACTTCAATTTATATTCGTTAAAAATTATCTATATGATCATATGATGATTTTCAAGAATGTAATACAAAATGTATCTACCATTAATTTAAAGAATGGTGGTCTAGTTTGAGTAAAGCTTATTGATTAATTATAATTATCACGAAATGCTAACTGTATTTTTTAACCAGAAGGGAGTTATCTGTCTTTCCATGCCGTTGTGAAAAAAACAACATAAGCATATTACAATAGAATTTGCACTGGAAGATCAAATGTAGCAGAATAAAAAATGTAATGAACATTTAAGATAACCTAATGCTGATTTTAGCTTAATTTAATAAAACTAGCATTTATATTCTATAAATTATCTTTAAAATTTTATTGAAAACACTAGTAGTTACTTCCAACAGGAATACTATTTTAGATATAAATAAAATTAAGTTCAAAATTGATTTTTGTTGCAGAGTTAAACAAAATTACAATGTACGACGTGTACTATGATCGAATTTTAAAATTTAGTATTATAATCATTTTGAGTTTTAAATTTGAATCACCTAGCATTAAAAGACCTTCAGTTTATTGTAAAATTAAATATACAAGGATTGTATTATCTTGAAAATTACACTCATCACAGTTTTTTCCATCCAAAATTTTACAATTAAAGTAGCTAGAGTTTTGTGTTAACTAAAATGTTATGTTTACAATATCTTTCAAAAGGATGTATTCATTACATGTATATAATTTGCAGATAAACCCACCAGTTCCTATACGTAATTTTCTAGAATATCAACTTTTAAATGATTACTAATAGTACTTAGCATTTAAAACAACGTTATAGATACGGAATGAAAATTTAAAAATTAAAGTAAAATAAAGATTCTTATCTTACCTAACTATAAGTTAGGGCTACGAAGCCCTCTCCGACACTTAACCAGGGGACCAACGGCTTAAAGGTGACTTCAGAACCACCACCAATTGGTCATGCAATTTACTTCTAAAAACAGGGAAGCTATGAGAGGATTAATTGTAAATTACTTTTTAAACATTTCTCAGATAATTGATTGTCACTGAAATTTATTCCGATCTCCTGATCCATTTCAGATTTAATATTAAAGAGTAGTGTTTTCGGGTTCTGATGTCGGAGGTCAAAACAGGTTTTATAAGCACATATGAAATAACTCGAATTTCTATCCAATATTTAATAACATTTCATTGAATAGATCCAAATATTTCAGTAATATTTAAATACCTCAGGACAGGTTGGAGAATCCCAATAAATTGAAAGTGCTTAGATTTTAAATTAACATTCTTAAGGTGTAGTAAATAATGGGTTTCAATGTTATTTTTAAATTTAAGTAAATATATTTCAGGTAAATATTTTTTTGTTTATATAATTGAAAGTTCATATATATTAAGGAAAATTATTTTTTCGATGTTTTGGTTATTTACCTTGTTGTCATGATCTATAAAAATAATTATAATAACTCTGTATGTTATCTGCATTAAACTACTGATAAAGAGCTGTATTATTAATATTTACTACGGTTCGTAGTTAAAACTATATTTTTAATCAAACATCCAAATTTATTAGTTAGATAAAGTCTATGCTCAAAAGTGATTACGCAACATTGTGAAATAAAATAAGGTGTTGTTACTTTTAAGGTTACTCTGTGCTTTAAAGACTATAAACATAAGGGAATTTAAAATGATACTTAACATATATTATAGTATCATTGTGCTATCATATTATAATGTTGACATAGAAAGTTAGTTGCGTCTTAACATACACTTTTTATTAAATAAATGTTTTCTACAATACCTTTTTAACAGGAATCTTCGCAACGTTGACGTCCAGTGAGATGGATCCCTGAGGTCAAAGAGAAAAATCCTTTCTTAGAACGTCTCCAGAGCACAAGATAAACGATTTTAAAATATTTTTATATCTCTGCATCTCATGGTTTTTTGTTGAGCTTAATTAAATCAGTTTGGACATATATACTAGATAGATAGATACTAGGACTTAAAAACAGCCTCACAGATAATTTTCCTATTGAAAAATTAATACAACGTAAACGATTTTTTTAGATTACATTACTAATAGGTATAATTGGTAAAAAGGGTTTGTAAAACTATTAAGTAATAATTAAACTGAGAGTTTAAAAAGTATTTGAGCCCCTGAAGTCAGAGATTGAAAAGGACTTCATTAGTATGAATTAAATAAATTCATAAAATATATTTTTTTAGAATAACTCCAATGATTATAGCAATAATGGAACATTTCAAGCTAGAGTGCATGAATAGTAAAGTTGAAGTTCATATTGTCTTTAGTGAAAGCCCTTATAACGTAATATGGTGGAGCAATACGACAATATTAAAACGGATGTATATCCGGCGTGCCTCCGTTTCGTTTTTGCTCCTTAAGCTACTGTAAATATGCTATACTAAAAAGTCACCGAAGAATTTTGGGTATCCAAAATAAATTAAATAGTTTAATTCACCACTGTTGCCATTTGCAGTAAAAAGTAGGTAATACTACTATAAAAAATATTTTAGCAATAAAATATATTCTACCATAGATATTTTTTGCTCAATGAAATAACAAATTATGAAAAGAGTAATATTTAATAACTAATATTTCAATACTATTATTTCCGCGTCTTATTCTGATGTCCACACTATTTTTTGTGATTGTGTATTAAAAAAATGTAAACATAATTATTTAGAAACTTTTGCATTGTTAATATTAATAGGATATACGTAAAAAGCAATATTTTTAAGGAAAAGGGCTGAACCATGTAAGATAGTATTTGAAGGTCCTTTCACGCGTCCACTATTTATCAATCTCAAAGTATATTTCCTTCAGCAACGAAGGTCTTCCAGAAATTGAATACTTCTGTCATGAATATTTGGGTAGTCAAGATAACTAACTGGAATGCATTCCTTCCAACTACTAATAATTTCTAACACTGTACACTTATAAGTACTACTGCACTTCAACTAACTATACTATCGTGTCATGTAACTGAATATCTACCATTTAAAACTTGCTAATTTTTTACAAGGTACAAGAAATTTTACTATTAATTCACTTAATATTTGTTAACTTATGGTTTATTTGATAATATAGTTAAAATGTGTCTTTAGGATTCTGATTAGTTTTATTCTTTCCTTTAATGAGTAATTTTCTTTTGTTTAGTCGTCATTAAGAATGTTAAAATTCAAAATAAATGATAAAATATAGACGTTTTGGAGCACGTACAGGTGCAAATTATTTATTGAAACAAATATTATAAATACATTATTTTAGTGTGCTGTGTTAAGATAATCGAGATACATGTGGGATTAATTAGGGTAAAAACACAGAAGACGTTAACTTTTTTGGCTTTGTTTCTTGTCTCTTTGATTCCTACTTAATGGACTTTCTTTTAATAGCACTGAACGCACTTCTATCTACTTTTCAGTCCTGGTTCTTCCCTTTTAACAGGTTATATTTTTGTACTTGTATCTTTCAACCTGAAATGGATAAAAAAATAATATTTTCTTAATAAGAAAAATTAATTACACGTGTAACAAATTCTAAATGCTGTAAGTGTATGTATTTATTATATGCGAATAATTACGATCCTAATGAAATGTATTTTTCGCAATAGTAATACCTTAAAAATGCAAACTAATCGTTAAAAGTGTTGCTAAGCGCTAATAATGACAACGGCTAGGGCAATTCGGTTGATTCTTTTTCTTATTAATTTAAATCCTAGAACGATGATTCTGAAGAGAAAGGTTACAAAAGTTCCCTGGAATATTTTGGAATCCAGAAATAATTTACTATTTGTGTTTCATTATCTAAATGTAACCGACACTTACCAGCTGTTACAATTCTAGCTAAAATTGGATGAGAATAAGTTTACATTTATATTTTACAAAATAATAAAGATACAGCGATTTATCAATAGTGTAATGAAGATAGGAAATAAAAAGTTAGTGTCTAAGTGTTATTGCAGACTGTGCCAGTGATAAATTTAAACAAATGCATTGTAAATACTATTTAAACGCCGTTTTAAAATCAACCCTAATGAGTAAAGCCTGGAATACAGCCGGAAGACAACAATACTTTCATAACGAAAAGACTTCTGTTATAGAAGGACATTTCCTATAATCCTTCCGTATAAACGATTATTTTGGAAATTTGCATCACCTAATTAAGATTTTCTTGTCGTTATACAGAGAGTAGATAGGAAGTGGGTAGGAAACGTACTAGGCTTCTAGTCCTACATATCATTGTAAATTTACTTCATCGGGAGCAGAAAGCAATCTCAGCTATGGCATTGTAAGTGAATTTTAAACGACAGGAAGTAAGCTCCTTGTAACTGAAGTAGGCTTTAATGTCCTGTATATGTTTTTATTTATTATTAAATTTATTCTTAAAAGGCAACATGTACTGTGGTACAGGAAAGTAAACTCAGACGAGAAGTACATGGCAAAGGCTAGAAGGAAAATCATTTTGACCGAATTCACTTTCCGAGAGCTGTGTATTTGTATTTTCTTGAACGGGGTAAAAAGACATACTTGGCTATTACGTAAAAATATAATTATTTTGAAACAAAGATTATTATAAACGTGCCGTGTAAAAATGCACTATAACATTCAGGACACATTGTAAACTCTGATACTTTTAACACTTAAATATATTTATGTGTTAATCTTTATGTTATTTGAGTTTTAAACAATTTAAATATTTAGTTCGATTTAATTTTTTAAACATAAGTTAAAATTTATTTATTTAAAGGAAGAAAACTTTTCTCGAGAAAACTTTTACAACAAAAGTGCTTGTGTAAGCTTTTGGTAATTAAATTAAAATGTCTGTCAAGGATTGTTATTTTAAGTCCAAATTAACGAAATGTTAATTAATAAACAGATTCTGAAGTGATTTGAAAAGAATTCTCCTGTCTATCTACCAAAATAAATGTACTGAATTAATTTCCAAACTAGATCATTATTAGCTGGTTTATTAATTCAAAAGATTATGTAAAGGGACTTTGAGAAACTTGCAGATCTCCCTAAACTCACTTCCATATGCAGGTTACCGTACCTCGTATTAACGACAATATATACTTATGAGTCACTGGTTCAGGCAGGGTTTTTAGGTATTATAACAAATTTAATGACAAGAAAATTATTTAAATCGAATAAAAATAATTATATGAGAGCAGTTTTACTGTGAAAAGACGTGGGCCACATTGGGATCTGCCGTTTATTTTGTGTTTGTATTGTTGGCTTTTTGCTGAGAACCTCAATGTGGGCCATGTTTTGTCAAAGTAAATCTGCTATAAATAAGTTATTTATTATTTTATTTAAATAAAGTCGATGCTATTAAATTATGTGTAATATTCTCTAAAACTGTTATTCATGCAAATCTTGAGAAAAACTGCTGTTGTTTTTTTAAGATATCTAAAGTTTAAAAGTTTTAATGACTACCATTCGAAAAGAATAAATATAATTTCATGAAAATTTTCTGTGATAGGCCTTTCTATCATCAAAATTTGAAATTAATTTGGTATAATTGACCTTATTAGTTTTTAATATATACATTTTTTTATAAAAAAACACATTCAAACAGACAAATGGGAAAATAAGCTAAATCAAAGATACGCTAAGTAAGTTAATATGGTGAAATATGTTTGTCTTGACCTTAGCAATAAACGTGGTATACCTTTTTCCAGAGAGTTACGGGACACCCTAATATTGATGGAAAATTACGCAAACGTTCCGTAAGTAAAGTACATTTATCTGCTTAAGTCTTAGGTCAGTCTCTATTCAACCACACTGAGGAGCACGACTTCTCTTGTATGTAGCCTCTAGCACTCTGCTGATGAGTTTCACCCTCTTCCCTCCGCTCATATCTTTTTAATATTCCCACTTCTATTTTAATTGGAGATTCAAAGCTCGGTACAACCTTCGAACTTTCTTCTTACATCGAAATTTCAACTTACATTATATTGTCATTTATAACGTTTCGGTTGTTATTATATATTATCATTGTGCTAGTAACTTAATTCCATTTGAAACATATTTTTTGTTATGTAATGCACATCTGTTTATACCAGGCTTTAAGTTTTAAGCCTTTCTTCACAGAAAGTTCATAATCTAAAATAATTGAGTACAAGTATATTTTTATATTTTATATTATATTTTTATAATATATTTATTTGGCGGTACGTTATTATGACGTTACAGCCATTTGAAACATATAGACCAAAAATAACTGAAATATTAGGGAAAATAATAATAACGGTAAAATTTTCATTGTGAATTAATAACTAAAAAGCTAATTTTGCTACCGACTGACATATAAGTAAATTTTTGTACAAAATCGGATTATTGCAATCTCTGCCATGACACTTTCTGAAAATATCTGCGTAACTTCACGGAACATGAATGATCTCCAGAAACCAAAACCACTCCCGTAAAAATCTTTTATATAAAAAATATACAGTTGTTATTATATATACATATATATATCATATATCAGCACTTTTATTCTACTTTTGGAGCCATTTAAAATTCAAATATACCGTTAAAAATACTATAAAAAGATTCATAGAATCATATAATGAATGTTGTAGGAGTTTTTGGACTTATAAAAAGGAATGAAATTTTTTCACAATACAAGTTTTAAAATAATTTTTGCATACAATTATGTATTAGAAGAATCTATGTTTTAAGAAATGTTTCAGTTAAATTACTGAAATGGAAAAAATACAAGCATTATTCCTTAGGTAACCTGGCGCCTTAAAGTCGTTTCTAATCTCAATATGGGTAACACTTTTTTAAAGTCCCAATTTTAAAAATGTTCATCAAACTTTCATTCAGAGTCATGTATCTTAAACAATGGTCTAACGTCAAATCTCATTCAATGCTGAGACGCATATAGCTTTCATATACGAGTAAATATTTTTAGTCGCTTTAAACAAAAATACATTACTATAGACAATTGTTATTTATTAATAACACATTAAGTATTACCGTATTTCCAGATTCAAAGGAATAAAATTAAAACTTGGTCTTAGAAAGATGAAACAAGTGTCGTATATTTCAGTATTTATCTGATGAGATTAACAGCTTAGCGAGATAGTTCCGTTTAATTTGCCGCTATTTAAACCGTCAGTATTAATCGTGCTCTGGAATTAATAATTCTCATCTCTTTACTTTTCTCTTTTGTAAGAGACCTTCATAACTGACACTTATTCATCATTTAAACGTTACAATATCCTTTAAAAAAAATACTGTCTTAAACTGATAGCTAGATTGCTATTACTGGTTGAGCGTTAACAAAGTTACTGATTCAGAGGCTAGATATTTTTGTATGTACATGAATAACAAACGCTATTTTCAAATCTAGTTTCCTGCAATGTAATGGAAAGTAAAAATGATTATGGTTTCTACACCTCCAGATATGATGTCTCTTCCTTGACCATCTTCCCTCTATGTTCAAGAGCGTATTTGCTTTTTCCACTTTTATAAAGTTGAAAAGTAGGTTGCACCCCTTCATAACTTTATTGTTATTTTAGATATATAAAATCTGCAGGAATCTTACTAACTACAAAGGGCTGCACTGATAATGATAGTTTTCAAAATTTTAAACCTCAGGTGACAATGTGATGGAGGGGCCACTAAAATGATCAAATAGCACTTATAGTCTTGCAACATATAATTTTAAAGGTCTTTGTTATTCAATTAGAAAAAATACACTTAATAAGTTGACGTCGGACCCCTCTACAATAAATGACAGCACCAAACGTAACTTATATCCAATCAGTTTCCCAAATGTTGTAACAGTTCCCTGGAAAGGTGGTACTTATTTATTTACCAAATACTGAGTTCTCACTGAGTTTAGTTGTAGTTCAATAAACATTGAATCGCAAAAAGTATTTATTGAAATTAAAATAAGGCTGTAAATAAAAAGTCGTTTGACAGGTATTTGGTCTTCCGATCATATGTTAGTTTTGCTTATTTTAAAACGCATATGTGACATATACGGCCAAATACAAAATAATTGAATCAGAAAAAGTAAGCGCTCTGTGGTGTAATGGTAGCACATTTACCCGGCAAGTGAGATATCCGGGTTCCACTCTCGGCGGAACAAGTACTTTTTGCGATTCAATGTTTATTGAAATTGAAATAAGGCTATTGCCATTTATACAATTCAATGTAAATATATATTAATCAGATGAGCATTTAAAGACAATTAAACGTATTTTTGCGCTTCGTTCGATTGCAATATTTCGTAGTATCGTGTTGTGTTTGTGATATAGTTACCAATTGATATTCTTGTTCATTACATTCTTTGTTTAGGAACGGCGATAATTAATGTGTACTGGTTTACTAATTGAGTTTCTCGGGTAGTTAAAACATGATATTTCAATAGAAGAACGTTTAGAACTCGTCGTACTCTTTGGACAATTAGGAACTTACAACGATACGAAAGAAACTTTTAATGAAAGCCACCCTGGCTATACTATTAGCAGGACAGCAGTCAATAAATTAATTTTGAAGTGTCAACGAACTTGAAGTGTTGCAGAAAATCCCAGAACCCGTCGACTCCATACTTGTGCAGCTGTTGAAGTAGGCGTTTTAGTAGAATTTTTTATCACCCCAATAGTTAGTTACAGGTGATGCGCATAAACACAAATTTAACATTTTGGTCAATGCAGAAGTCATTAAAGATTCATATTTTCACCCTTATAAAATCACTCTAGTACAAGAACTGAACAAATATGATTTTTATAGTAGTCTAAAATGTAGTGAGATCATGACTCAGAGGCTTCAATCAAGAGCGGTATCTTATTTTAATATAATTTTGTCTGACGAAGAATTATTTCAACTCAATGGACAAGTTAACCTAAATAAATGTAGGTATTGAGCACAAGAGAACCCTCACTGGTACCAGGAAGGTCATATACAACACCCACAGAAATTAAAAATATGAGCCGGTATGATTGGTTATTTTATCGTAGCACCATTTGTTTTTGATGGCAACTTGAATGGTGTAACCTACAACAACATGTTTAAATATACAGGTAATTTCAGCTCTCAACATCTTAACGTAAACGACTATAATACCAGATGTTACCGCATGTTTTTTAATAGAGATTATGTATTTTTTCGACAAGATAGTGCCCCTCCCCATTATGCAAGAGTTGTAAGGGGTTCGTTAAACAGCAATTTCCTAATCATTGGATTGGCCGGAGGCGAAATACAGAGTGACCAGTCCGGTCAAATGACCTAAAACCCCATAGATATCAGTTTGTGGAGCCATTTGAAATCAGTGGTAAAACAACTCAAACCCAGAATCCATTGAATTTAACTAAGAGAGAGAATAGAGACTTAATACATAAAAATTAGAAATGAAACATGAAAATGTCAGGAACACGTTTAAACAAAAATTGTATTACTGGATGGAGATCCACGGAGAGCAATTTGAAACAAATCAGTTTAATGTATGGAAGTAATAATCTCTTAATTAATTTAATATGTACTTAAACAGTTAAGTATACAGTAATCATAACTGATTTGATTTAAAATTTAACTTTTTAATAGTTTTATTTAAATTTAATGGAATTTGAATGCACAAGTATAAACAAAATAAATTAGCTTTAAAAGTATAAACTTTAAGAAGGTTCCCTCCGTGGTTAAACAAGTATTGTTCTTGACTTTTAGTCTTTCATTTCATAATCTGAAAGATTTTAGTAAGATAAGTAATTAATGCAAATTACTTTTCAATATTATACCTGTCGGGCTGCCATTTAATGTAGAGTGGTCCGATTTAAATTTTGTGAGTGATTTATGGACTAACCAAGAACTTTTAAATTACATGTTTAACGACTATAAATAATATTTGAAGAATTTTAGTTACACCCCACCCCCTTTCCAATGAGGGTTAAACATTTTAAAACTATCATTATTAGTGTAGTCCTTAGTAGCTAGTAAGATTGATGAAAACAGATTTTATATATAAAAAAATAACAAAGAAATTAACAGGTGGTGCAACTTAATTTTCAATCGCGCTGTATACGCATCTTTCAAAACTCCCATTTTAAAAAACATAAACACTCCGGAATATATGTTAATGTGTCATTTTGCAAGCATCTCTGAAAATATGAACCTTTATATTTTAAATCATAAAATAATCAATAAATATGTATTTGCATGTATTATATGTTATGAAAATGTGTATCTTGTTTCTTCTCCTAATTTCATTTTACGAATTTAAATAACACATAACAAATCATACAATTGTCTGAGTAGGTAGGAACTCCTTTGTACAACTTCCTGGAGACTATTGTTACACGTTACAAAGGAAAATTCAACAAAAGAAATGACTCCTTCTGTCCTTTTACTACCTGCTATTATCTAGGGATGATAACGTAGTTATTACAAGTAACTTTACGGGTGACTGAAACACTTACAGTAGGTACGTAAGTACCTTAAAATTAGTTTTCCAGATTTCCTATCTGATCAGGGTCAATGCATTCAAAAGCAACTATTTAAATATATTTTACGAGTTAAAAATATTTTTTGCATACTTAGATATAAACAGGAATTTTATTTCATACTAAAAATGCACTTATAATCAAAATGAAACAATATTAAAAGATTTAAAATATTTAAAGCTGTGGTTACTAACCACATCGTTGAAATACTATGTTTCTGTACATATTACGTTGCATCCATTAAACGAAACTAAACATCCAAGCCAATTTTCGCTGTAGCATATTATCATAAATCCTGGTTTTTTCTTGAGAGCAGTGGAATAATTTTCCCCAAAACATAATTGTTCGCCAGTTACGTTAGTTTAGATGGAGGTCACATTCGAAGGATATAAAAAGGTTGTAAAGAAATAAACTATATTTTTTCAAAAATTTCATTTTGTGTACCTTTTTGGTCTTAAATGTATCAATGTACTGAAAATTTATTCTGAGAGAAAAACTACTTAATGTTTAATTTTATATTTTTAACGCTTCACGTATCCATTTCGATCTCCACCGAAATATAGTGCAGCTTACGACCTTAATTAAACATGTTCCTGATTTAAAGTTATTTTTTTCAGTATGTAGGGATGGAGAAGAAACAGATTTTTCCTGATATTTACTGTTCAGAGTTACAAGAAATAAGTAAAATTTCGTTTCTAAATCTGTAATCTTAGCTTGTCCTCAGGTGGGTACATAATCCAAAACACTGCAAACCACGTTGAAAAATCAAATAATGATACAGTGTTGTACCACTGTTTTAGGTTAAACAGGTTATACTGAAACTTTTTTAATCTATTTTGACAGACATCTCACGGCCGAGAAACTACTGACCGGTGAAAGTGCTATAAAGGTAATACTGAAACTTATTACTAATCTTTCACCTAACTTGGCACCCAGTCCAGAGCTGTTAATTTTCAACAGTTAGAATTGTTATATTCAGTCAAATTTTAACACATTTATAAGTAAGTATGAATAGGTTCATTATTTAGTATTCAATTTTTGTATCAGCTAAAATGTTGTAATCTAAATTAAAATTAATATGTATTGCTTAATTTATTCAAAACACCTTGGTATTTTACAATAAATTTTAGAGAGTGGTCTTACATTAAATTTAAGATTAAAAGTTATAAGAAATGCGTTCTAAAAACATAAAATAAAAAAAGAAAAATAAGACATAAAAACAATATTGTAGTATTTTTAATTGTAAAACAATAAAATATACATTTTCTTTAACATTATTTAGACTAATTTTAGCATATATTATCTTATTTAAACTAAATGGTAATTTTTACTGTGTGTCTATTAATGCATTGCATAATACATTGTCCAGTTTGACTTTGAAGGAATCTTCTGATACATTTCAAATCCCTTTTACTCACAGTTATTAAATATTTCGAATGCGTGTTGTGAAACCAATTTATCGTCTTTTCTGTTGGAAAAATACCAATAGTTATTCATTCTAATATGTAAGGGATTTGTCGTTTAAACCGACATAGTTGTTGGTATAAGATTTACAAGACAACTGACAAATTACATTTGTTAATTTAGAGTTAACGTTCTTTAAAATTAGATATGTGTTATTAGTAGTGCTACTTGTAAAGGTTTTAGAAGGATTTAGAACGTTGGATGTAGCACAACGTTTTGTTTTCAAAATAATGGTTACATAATATTTAGCATTAGCATCTGAATTAGGAATTTGATTGGGCAATAATTTAAATCTTATCAGAAGGTTCTTCGCATTAGGTGGTTTATAAAATATAGTTTTCGAGGTAATTTAGTAACGGCTTCTGTAAAGTAACCGTTTTTAATTATAACTCTTACTAATTACGCTTACTGACTCGAGTTCAATCATTAGAGTTTACAAAAGATCAAAAATTTAGAACCTTTTAAACCGATCTCAGACTTTGCTAGCGAGTAGTGAAAGTGGCATCGCTGAGGGCCTCTCACTAAACTGGAAAATTGCTCAGGATTCTTTAGTAAATTAACTTTCATTCTTTCGTTTAAAGGGTTCGGGATTGAAATGCAAATTCCCTTAACTTCATTATACAAACACTTTAGTAGATATTTTGCACTTAAATCAACTTTTTTAATCATAAATACAAAAAGTTTTACGATATAGATTTAAAATTACCTCATAATATACTTTGTTGTCTTTGTCTACATGTCAGAAATGATTTACCTTAATCAAGAATAATGAAAGTTGGTGGGATATTTAGTGTGATTTTTTTATGTTGCCAAAGGGTCTACAATTTGAGTGTTTCACTGAACCTGGTAAATAAAAATCATGTGTTAGTTTTTTTGTTTGTAATTGTGTGTTTATTTGAAAGTGAGAAGTGCAAAATGAGAATTTCAAATACCTACCTCTCTTCTTTTAGGTTATCGTCTCTCTATACCATATAATATACAGATTTTGCTAAATAAAAATTTAATACTCTTTTAAATTGAAAATTAATGTATAAAAATCTAATTTAATCCATCCATAATTTCAATCATTTTAAAGTAATCTATTATTATTATACATACATTTAAATGCGTGGTGTTTTATAAAAACATACTTTGGAGTAGCATATTAACAAAAATTGGTCGCACCATTTTAAAAGTTACAAAATAAAAAAATTGTTCACAGAATATTTTAAAAATCTTATTTAATGAATCATGTAGAGTTTAAAAATGTTCAGTGCATAAATGGGTAAGTAATATAAAATCAAAGGTTTAAAACTCTTCGTGGGACAGTCATACAAGACACACACTCAAACAGAGTCACTGTTGAAGTGTTTGCCACACGTAAAACTGATAAACTTTTTAATAATATGGTAAGGCCTATTCCACAGCCACATCAGGAGACGGAACATACAAAAGACTCGGACTGAGTTTGTTGTCCATCTAAATTTGCGGGGAAATGGGTATTTTTAGACAGTGGAAAAGCGAGAAAGCGGTTGAAAGAATCAAGAAGGAGGCTAGGCTAGCAAAAAGAAAAGAAGGTACATGGAGGAAGAGAATTAAGAGAAATCAGATAAGTCCCAATATGGAGCATGCCTCTTTTAACGTGGATATTACATGCCTTATCGTTTTATGAGTTTTACAAAATTTTTCCGAATGTAGCAGTATATTAAAGCGAAGATACACTAATATCTACAAATAATTAACCCAGAGATATGAAAGGTTTACACATAATTGTTGGGATATATATTATATTTAGACCCATTTTTATTATTGTGACATTACTTGTTGTGATATTACTTTGTGTTACGTTGTGTTTAATCTTTTAGCGTCCTATACATTTGTTAAAAGCAATATATGTGTTTGAAAGATATAAAGATCGGTTGGTTAACCCAGAAAGGATTGATAAATGAATCTATAGCTTTACAGCTTTTGAAGAAAAGCGTACGTAAATATAGCAAATTTAACATAGACGAAGTAGGCATTTTCCCGCTCCCCTTAAGCTTAGTAGTTGCTCTAGTCATGTATAATTCCTCATCCACGTCTAATTGTTTATTCTTTGCGTTTTGTTAGGTAACTAACTATACCAAACTCTGTAACTTCTTTTTTAATGATTTTAGAGTTAAAGTCCACAACTGCACGCTCAACAAGTAATAAAAATACAAAAAAATGTCAATAAGACCGGCACACGCCACGTCTTAAAACGCACACACTTCGTGAAGGAGTTATTTTTTTCTATCGACACAGAAGTTTCAGTTAAAACATTGTGTTAAGTGTGCAAGGATGCGATTAATATTAACCTCGTTTCTTGGACTTTTTATCCTTCTGATGGGGTTTCTTGAATGCAAAATTATATATAGATAGGTTTAAAGATCCGTATGTTAGTAGAGATTAATAATTCTATTTTCTTATCAGTGAATTTCATGTATCAAAACTTCAGAGTCATACCGGGACGAATTCACTTCATTTTGAATTTTAGATATACATTGATTCGAGACTGAATACTTTAAGGAGGAATATCTCGTTGTGTAGTTTAATTCAAAGAATTCAAATCTTCAAGATAATATCACAATCTAGAAAATATTATAATGAAGGTTCTTATCATTCGAAACTCGGAACATAAAATTACTAAGGAGGGAAGTAGGAAGAGAGAGGGATGTGGGTAGAACACAACCAGTAAGCAGAAGAAATTTTCATGTGCCAATGGTGTTTCATCAATGCGCAGACATCAGAATCACCTTTTCTGTCTCTAATATGCCTCGGTCCAAATCGGCACATAAAGTGCACAGCCTGACTGTCAGTATGCCTGCCCCAATCTCACGATCTGTTCAATTACTTTAAAGGAACTTTTAAAAATGTTTCCTTGCATTAAAAACTAATTTTAACACTTACCCATCCCCTAATTTCAGTTTAGAAAGAACCTAATGCACTCCGTCACCATAGTTACGAATGACACAAACCCGGTTAAATACTGGTAACTATTAGTTACGCAGCGTAGCACGGAACGCCCCCAAACCAGGGATGAAAGAATAAAATGGAGCGGTTAACAGAAAAAAACAACGGATATGGGGCTGGAAGAAAAATTTGGCTCTATTGGATTGAGAAACCGGCAAGAATTACAGTAGCTGGGAAGTAAAATCTTTAATTTGCGCGCTCTAATAATACCTTCCTAAGACTGCCCTTGTGTATTGATTTAAGCTTTAAAGCTTGCAATCTTTTGCTCAGACACGTTCTTGTACGAATTATGTTATCGTAATAATATTTTTATGGAAAAATGTATACTATTACATAAAATTCTAATGATATATATATTATTAGAGCTACGCCTCAATGGATGTCAAAAAATTTTGGATTAATCGGCAGATGAAAGAACAAGTATTACAATTTATAAAAATTTAATGAACAGGTAAATGTTTTTTTGTTGTTCGCATGCCAAATTCAATTACTCTTTACAAATATCATGTTACGTTAAGAAAGCCTCTCTCTTAGTCTAGAGGTATACAATAGAATACCATAACTTATTACATCTGGCATCTCCATTATATTCTCCGACCCTGTCCCAACACGCTGAGAGCTGTGAACTACGCAGTTTTATGTAAGTCGCGCATCGCAACGTTTCATAGGTGGCAGAAACAAATGGTTTTTCCAACCGCGATGCATGATGCGTGTTGTAGCATACCAATACTAATAATATCGATAGGAAAACGCTCCTTAACGTTTACCTTCCACAGTTGTCTATACCTATTAACAAGCCAATTTTAACCCAATATCCTCTTTATTTCTATATAACTGGTGTTTTAAAAGCTCTACCCATATTATTAACTTTTTCATGAATAGAGATGAAATGATTTAGATAAAATAGTGAAACATGTTTATATGAACAATTGAGAAGTTTTCAATATATGAAACATTTTGAATCCCACCTCCCCCAGGTGAAGTAGTTTACCGGGTATTTGAACCATGCTACTTCGCGAAATAGGGTATTTGGTCCCTTTACACTCACAATACAATGAGCAGTGAGTCCCGGGAGCCGGGTCTCTGAATCATGCTGGTACGGGAACTAGGATATCTGGTCTATTTACACCCACAGTACAGTAAGCAATTAGAACCAGGAACCGGGTCTCTGAATCATGCTAGTACGGGAACTAGGAGATCTGGTCTCTTTATACTCATGATACAATGAGCGGTAAGGCCCAGGAGCCGGGTCTCTGAATCATGCTAGTACGGGAACTAGGATATCTCGTCTCTTTAAACTCATGATACAATGAGCGGTAAGGCCCAGGAGCCGGGTCTCTGAATCATGCTAGTATGCGAACTAGGATATCTGGTATCCTTAAACTCATGATACAATGAGCGGTAAAGCCCAGGAGCCGGGTCTCTGAATCATGCTAGTATGCGAATTAGGATACCTGGTCTCCTTAAACTCATGATACAATGAGCGGTAAGGCCCAGGAGCCGGGTCTCTGAATCATGCTAGTATGCGAATTAGGATATCTGGTCTCCTTAAACTCATGATACAATGAGCGGTAAGGCCCAGGAGCCGGGTCTCTGAATCATGCTAGTATGCGAATTAGGATATCTGGTCTCCTTAAACTCATGATACAATGAGCGGTAAGGCCCAGGAGCCGGGTCTCTGAATCATGCTAGTACGGGAACTAGGATATCTGGTCTCTTTAAACTCATGATACAATGAGCGGTAAGGCCCAGGAGCCGGGTCTCTGAATCATGCTAGTACGGGAACTAGGATATTATCTCGTCTCTTTAAACTCATGATACAATGAGCGGTAAGGCCCAGGAGCCGGGTCTCTGAATCATGCTAGTATGCGAACTAGGATATCTGGTATCCTTAAACTCATGATACAATGAGCGGTAAGGCCCAGGAGCCGGGTCTCTGAATCATGCTAGTATGCGAATTAGGATACCTGGTCTCCTTAAACTCATGATACAATGAGCGGTAAGGCCCAGGAGCCGGGTCTCTGAATCATGCTAGTATGCGAATTAGGATATCTGGTCTCCTTAAACTCATGATACAATGAGCGGTAAGGCCCAGGAGCCGGGTCTCTGAATCATGCTAGTACGGGAACTAGGATATCTGGTCTCTTTAAACTCATGATACAATGAGCGGTAAGGCCTAGGAGCCGGGTCTCTGAATCATGCTAGTATGCGAATTAGGATATCTGGCCTCCTTAAACTCATGATACAATGAGCGGTAAGGCCCAGGAGCCGGGTCTGTGAATCATGCTAGTATGCGAATTAGGATATCTGGTCTCCTTAAACTCATGATACAATGAGCGGTAAGGCCCAGGAGCCGGGTCTCTGAATCATGCTAGTATGCGAATTAGGATATCTGGTCTCCTTAAACTCATGATACAATGAGCGGTAAGGCCCAGGAGCCGGGTCTCTGAATCATGCTAGTACGGGAACTAGGATATCTGGTCTCTTTAAACTCATGATACAATGAGCGGTAAGGCCCAGGAGCCGGGTCTCTGAATCATGCTAGTATGCGAACTAGGATATCTGGTCTCTTTAAACTCATGATACAATGAGCGGTAAGGCCCAGGAGCCGGGTCTCTGAATCATGCTAGTATGCGAACTAGGATATCTGGTCTCTTTAAACTCATGATACAATGAGCGGTAAGGCCCAGGAGCCGGGTCTCTGAATCATGCTAGTATGCGAACTAGGATATCTGGTCTCCTTAAACTCATGATACAATGAGCGGTAAGGCCCAGGAGCCGGGTCTCTGAATCATGCTAGTATGCGAATTAGGATATCTGGTCTCCTTAAACTCATGATACAATGAGCGGTAAGGCCCAGGAGCCGGGTCTCTGAATCATGCTAGTACGGGAACTAGGATATCTGGTCTCTTTAAACTCATGATACAATGAGCGGTAAGGCCCAGGAGCCGGGTCTCTGAATCATGCTAGTACGGGAACTAGGATATCTCGTCTCTTTAAACTCATGATACAATGAGCGGTAAGGCCCAGGAGCCGGGTCTCTGAATCATGCTAGTATGCGAACTAGGATATCTGGTATCCTTAAACTCATGATACAATGAGCGGTAAGGCCCAGGAGCCGGGTCTCTGAATCATGCTAGTATGCGAATTAGGATACCTGGTCTCCTTAAACTCATGATACAATGAGCGGTAAGGCCCAGGAGCCGGGTCTCTGAATCATGCTAGTATGCGAATTAGGATATCTGGTCTCCTTAAACTCATGATACAATGAGCGGTAAGGCCCAGGAGCCGGGTCTCTGAATCATGCTAGTACGGGAACTAGGATATCTGGTCTCTTTAAACTCATGATACAATGAGCGGTAAGGCCCAGGAGCCGGGTCTCTGAATCATGCTAGTATGCGAACTAGGATATCTGGTCTCTTTAAACTCATGATACAATGAGCGGTAAGGCCCAGGAGCCGGGTCTCTGAATCATGCTAGTATGCGAACTAGGATATCTGGTCTCTTTAAACTCATGATACAATGAGCGGTAAGGCCCAGGAGCCGGGTCTCTGAATCATGCTAGTATGCGAACTAGGATATCTGGTCTCCTTAAACTCATGATACAATGAGCGGTAAGGCCCAGGAGCCGGGTCTTTGGTTCATCCTAGTCCAGAACATGGATATCTGGTTTTTTACCATAATTCCATTGTGGATAATTGAAACAGGAGCTATCCAGTCTCCATAAAAAGAATCAATTGCTATAATTGACAAATATATACCAGGATAATTGAATATGGGGGAAAAATCTACAAATCTATTTAAAATAGAAGTAGGTACTGTTAGAATGTATTTCTATGAAAGAAACTTGTTATTTAGTTAACACTTTTTCAATAAGTAAACAATATTAATACTAAAATTAGAATATACTCGTATTTGTTGGTTTTAAACACCAGGGAAATATCAATATTTACTCTAGTAAGGGGATATACTGGTATTTAAATTTAATGTGAGTATTAGTCTAGATTTTCGCAACGTTACGTAAAGAATGTTGAATATTTATGTTTCAAACAGAAAAATACGGATTTACAAACATTGAAGAGTAAATTTCAGTGAGTGGACACAATTTAGGGACAACCACCATCAATATTCATGGTATGCTAATCCACCTTGTGATCGAACAAACACTAACACAACACAGAAATGTGTAAACCACGCTGTGGGTAAACATTCTGGTTACTTAGAAATTATATTTGTTGTTCTACTTTAGTTCAATTAGATTATTTGTAAATCTATAGAGTTTTCTTTTAGCTTAAGTTATATATTTGTGGTTTTAACGTAATTATCGTTATAGAGGCTCGAGAATGAATTCAACAACCTGTTTAGTGAAATTACAATAAAGCTGTTTCCTCGTCAAAGTTAAAACTTAAAAGTGGAATACGTTAAAATGAACCAGTTCAGTTTTTTTAATATTATTTCAAGACATTATTTGTTATAGCTAGTTTCTGCCTTATATTAACATTAAATGTTACTAAATTTGCGGGTGCTTTATAAAACAATTCAAATGTAGTGCCACAAAATTTTATAGTCACATTAGAAACCTCTAGTTTGCGGCATTCTTCTCCATTTCATAATACTTTTAAAAGTATGTCTATGTACTGACAGATAGCCGAGGGTCGTTGTTAGTAGGACAGTCATACGATTTACTCCCCTGCTTCCCAATGTTTCAGAAGCGTCCCCTAACTCTTGTCCTAACCGAGATTCACTTGAGGGTGAATCCCCCACTCCCACCGCGTTTCACGATTCCTTACGACATTTTCGTGCAGAAAACCAGGGGGGGGGGGGTTTCTGCAAGAAAGGTGGTCCTCATTTCTCAATGTGAATTTTTTAAGAACTGTAACTGATTAAACATGTGAGCGATCAGAATCTTTGCTTTGTATACTCTACTCTGACAAGTGACGCTAAGTTTTGTGAACTTGATTGCAAACCATTTTGGGTACTCTATTACCCTCAAGGGCCTAGACGTTGTGAGGTGGAAACAAAGTACCAGGCTTTGTGCCAGATGAAGGCACCTTCCGTGGGTTTGGAAGTCCTATAATTTTTAAATGTTTAATCTATCTCCTGTGTATACCTTCTCCCCTCCTACTTATTACTCCTACTACAAATTATCTTTAATTTAATCGTTTTTTTACCAGGTGAATAAAAAGTCAGAACCCCCACTCCTCTATTTTGATTTAAAGTTTATATAAGGAGATATTCTTTGAGTCGTGGTGCAATGTGAAAAGAAAGTTTAATTTAATGATTAAAAACTTGAAATTGTGTATGCAACTTTACAGAAGCTTATTACGCAATCCAAGGTATGTGAAATCCCATTTTGTAAACGTTTATAGAATTTGTCCCTAGGGACGCTACTTCGTTTTCTCTGTAGCAATTTACAAAACAAACAACTATAGAGGGTATTAAACAAGTTTTAACTTTAAATTTGTCCGTAATAAAAAAGTTAGATGATTGTTTATTATAATTTAGATACAAATGATCATCGCCTAGTGATTTGATTTATAAGAATCGACGTAACTCTGCAGTTCAGTATTGACAAGTTAATAAAAAGTCTCATCGCCTAAAGGTAGTACCCAAAGCTCCTGGCTTCCTTTCAATATAGAAGGTTGAACCGCAATATCTGCTCGGAATGAAACCCATACATCTTGTCGAGAGGCGCGCTGGCGTGAAATAAGCTCAGACTTGGGTTATATTCGTTCGATAGGGAATTTCCAAACCTATTACCAGGAATAGAGATTTTTTCATTATTGATTTGACATACGTTTTTACTAGTGTTCGGTTTTTTCACACATTTTTATTATATTAACTTTTTTTGCAAGTTATATAATTAGCCTGTCCATTTCTGCAAGTTTTGTTTAAAACGATATAGCCTCACATAAACTATTTAGAGGTGTAGAAACAATAAACGATACCTCACTAGGCAGTCAGAAAAGTACACAGTGTTATCACATTATACTGGTTCAGAGCGAAACACCGCAATAAAATTACGATTGTTAGAGAACATTTCGGATATTGTTTGGCAGTTACATCGTATTTATCGCGTATTTCAGTATCTATTTGTGTATGGAGTATTAATAAATTAAAATACTTAAAGTTTTATAATGCAGAATGATTACAGAAATATAAGTAAGCAATAATGTATTATTATGTATTTTCATATATCCCATTGCTTAAAACATCTGAGAGAGATGTGCGTCAACGACGATACTGTGGGTATATACATTTAGAAACGTAGAATTTCACATTACTGTAGTTTTCCAACAATTTTCCTTCCTCCCTTCCAAACAATGTCGTCAAGAAAACAATAGAAGGGAGGCACAGCAGTTAAAAAATAATACGTTATCCCAACTTGTGCAAGTGGAAGAAATACAAAACCAACATTCGAGCTAAATCACCCTCGGTCGATTTAGTAGCTCTGAAATAATTGCAAGCGAATGAAAACCCTTAAAAACCTATGAGGTCAACAAAGAGTATTAGGTTTTAATTTATAAATATTTGAGATCGGTATACTACTTTGGTCAATAATCACTTCATTATTAATTTTAAATTTTATTACGTTTTATTAGGCTCTGTGCAGTCATTAAACGTAAGGTTCAGTCAGTGTGTAAATTAATATCCAAAGGGAAATTGTGTGTGTGTAAATTCATGGTTACCAAATCTATATCTGTATGGATCATTATATTTATATTGAATAATATTATTGCTGATTAAAAGTTGTGTTATTTAAATGTTTGGTACAATTTATTTGGTGCAACTAAGAGGGTTATTATCTTAAAGAAAGAAGATTATTAGGTGCATGATTTATTTCTTTTAGCTCCTTACATTAATTGGTTACTAATCATTTACCATAAATGTTTAAATATTTATTTGCAACAAAAATGTCATGTGGTCACTAGCTAGCAGTTTTTACTAACATGCAATTTTCAAAATAGAACATTAATTTTTTTGAACGGATTTATTATGTAATATTGTGGATTTTTTAAACTTAACCAGACATATCAGGTATAACTAATTTCCATACCAATTTTGAGAGATTTTAAGTTAAATACTATCTTGGTAGATTCTATTACAAACCTTCCTTTGTCAAAAAGTGTAATTTTCCGTGTGTTTAAATTTAATTTCTCTCTTAAGTATTTCTAGAGCCATAGTTAAGTTTATATAGACCCGATTTAAGAAAGTATGTATCAATAATAACCAACTTCAATTAAAAACTTATATCTTGGCCATTTTATTTTTCTTTCTGTCATATATTTCAAATGTCATAATTATAGTTTTACCGTTGAACTAATATACAACTTATGTACGACCGATAAGTTACTGTGCTTTTATTGCAGCGTCTGGAATCTGATACTGTCTCAGACTTGACTCCTGGAATCTGGAGTCATTTTCTTCTGAAGAGATAAAAAAAAGTCGAAGACAAGAAGCTCAAAACGAAACATTTACATCGTTTCGGTGAACATAAGATGAAGTGGTTGTCTCGTTGTCTCATCAGGTACACAATTGAGTGCACTACGATGTAGTAGACATGATCTCAAAGCACGGTGGAGCAACCGAATTTTCCACCACCGTGCGAAAAACATTTATAGAAAACATCAAAATACAGTAGTTGTATCATATTGATTTCATATAATATGTTTTTACTTATAATGATCTTCTAAGTTTATCTGTCATGTAAGTGGTGTTAATAGCGCTCTATTTAAAACTTTAACAACAAATTTCATTTTGCAGAAAAACTGAAACGAATGAACGATTAATTTCAAGAACTTTTGGATGAAAAAAAAACTCATTACGTCACTTTCAAGAAAAATAAGAATTATTGAACATTAAAATACTTAAAACAAATATATGATATAAATGATAATAAAACATTTCAAGTTTTCCTTCCTACTATATTTCTATATCAAACCTTTACTATATTAACCCTTATAAATATTCAGCCAGTATAAAATTAAAGATTCCTAATAAATGTTTTGATAGTGCAATCAGGATACTTTTCAGTTCACGTGAATGAGTTTATTATACCTTGTGTAATCTCTTAGGAAAACCCCTTCTCCGTGACTATAATGACCTACTATCTCATATTTTTTAAACGTAATATACCTGTACATTAGAATAAATATTATAGAATATAAAGGAAATTCAGGGATGAATACAAAAGTGACAATAACTGATTAATCCTAAAAATCTTGATAATCAGACGGCTACTGGTGCTAGTATGATAGTCTCAACTTAGGGTAATTTAAAGAGATATAGCTGATAAGGCTTATAGTAATCAGCGGCCATTGGTCGTAGTGGTTCTGGTCTGATTGGAGAGCCTCAACTCCTTGGGGAAATCTGAAGGGCAATAGCCCTTTACATTAGTGGAGATTTGAGAGTTTGTATGATGCCAGCAACCACACATGGCCACTAATCAATAAAATACTAATATTTGTTCATAATGTAAGACTTTAAAGGGAAAGAATGTTGACGTAATTTCTCCAAAAATGTATGGTCATTAATGTTCGTATTTATTGAAATAATGTTATAGAAATATATACTGTTTTGTGTTTTGTCCATACATGCATTTACATATAATAGTTTCTTCTATTTAACTAAATATTATAAATAAACTACATAGTCCTATTTATCAAGAATTTAATAATAACAATCACATGCGTACATTGAGAATACAATCTAACAAACTGACTAGCATCTGTTCATACCTAACCAATATATACAGAAATATGAATAACTGTATATCCAACCTAGTAAATGACACAATTATTTAGTTAACTTATTGTGATTTTCTAATATCATATTGTAGCCATAATTTTTAAACCTGTTGATTTGAGAATGCAAAAAGATTTGAGAGCATCTTCATTAAATAAACTGTTAATAGTAAACATACATTCTATCCTAGGCTCTAAAATCTATACAATACCTTTAAACATTACATACATTTTTAATACACTAAAATATAATGTATGCCATTCGATTTTATTTTAGATTTCAGTATTGCTATTTTACTTTCTGTTATTTATTTTAGCTTTTAAAAATAACTTGTGACGTGTGTTTTTTTTTAAGTGAGATTTGTTAGTGAAATGCTAAATTATCAATCCGGGCCAGTTTATTCGAATTAGGATTTGTTCCATGGGTCTGAATTTTAACTGTAGATATTAGCAAGTAAATAATGCGGTAGTTAATATTTTTAGTCAGTAAGGTTCGGCAGATATGAAGGATCAGTAAGCTAGGTTGAGGTCAATCAGGCATTAGCAGATCATCATTACCTAAATTGAGTGGGTTTTGAAAGAAATAATACTAGGGAGGAGTACGCCACACTACCTGAAGCGTAACAGACTACGCTGAGGTCTCGTGCAACAGCTCAAGTCTATAGTTTATTTCATTCTCAACATGTCCTGCAAACAGATAGACAGATATACATCATACAAGACAGATAAATTACATCCCTCTGATAGAGAAGTAGACTGTGTCAGCTCCATGAGTGTTAGGCTTCAATAACGATGACCCAGATTCCATGGTTAGACATGCAACATCTTAGAACTCATTGATTCACATACAAAAATAAATACATGGATAAAATCTTTCTCAAGTTATATTGCCGAGTGATGTATACACAATTTGTTTAGTAGGTTTGATTACATAGCTGTGTTTAAATAATAAAAGTTTCGGTGATATAATAACTGTACTACAACGAAAGTTTGTTTGAAGTAGCCAATTTCAAAACGTTAGGTATGTACCACACGGACTAAAATTATAGGTACAGTAACTAGGTTATAATATTAACATATTAATTAAATTAAATATGTCTTCTTTTACAAGGCGACATTAGGAAATTAGGTAAGAAACCCTATCTAACATTTAGCCTGGAGAACAACGGCTTAAAGGTGACTTCCGAACCACCACCAACGGCCGGGCAGGTGGGCTGCTTACTATTTATTTATTATATTTCCAAATGTAACCCATTTTTACAATTGATTATATTATGGTAGAGATAGCATGCTTGAATAAAATATAATAATATAAAAGTAATTAACAATGTTTTCATAAATAACAAAGATACCAATAATAACATGAGTAGGGTAACATCATAAACTATAGACAGTAACAAGTAACAGATAATAAAGTAAGATAACAATAGATAGATACTATTCAGAGATTGGTGGAATACAGAAAACGCAGTGACTGTATTGAACGAAATACTTACTTTTTAATTAGGTAACTACTTATTTGAATTAATGAAGAAAGCCTCTTAAGATATTGAAATGCTTTTATTGCCTAAATTTATTCAGTAACGAGAGCATTTAAGTAGGCTCGACCCTAAAAACTTAGGATTGCGTATATTAGCCTAGTTACGATTGGAATGGAATAAAGTAGACCTAGCGCCCCTTGCGGACAGGGCTCTGATTGGTCGAGAGGGGGGTCACGTGATCCAAGATGGCGGCTAAGCTCCGCCCCCTGCGGGAGAAATTCCCTCATGTGCGGGAGAAATTCCCTCCTCACACTCTTATCCTAGTGTTTTGGGGTGATTTGGGGTGTCAAAATCGGTGTTTTTCGGTAAAATCGGTGATTTGTTGGGTCCGGTGAGGGAGAAACGAGGGACGGAGGGAATTCCAACATGGCTGCGCCCATGTATCACGTGATCAAAAAAAACCAATATGGCTGCGCCCATGTATCACGTGATCAAAAAAAAACCAATATGGCTGCGCCCACGTAAACATAACCTCACTTTTTTCTCGGCGGGAACCAAGATGGCGGCGCCCGTGGCGCGCGCTGGCGGGAAAAATTCCCTAGGGTTCCCCTCACACTAAAAAATAATTATTTATATATAATAATAATATAGATAAAAATTAAGTAAGACGTTATCTGAGAGTTTCTGAGTGTGGTTGCGGAACACTCGTTACTGTGTATGGAACACAGTACCCAGGTTAAGCATTACCGAGGTATAGGAGTCTGTCCAGTCTGAAACTGGTTGTCACTCCACGACCCGATAATGCCCCGTCCCTTGGAAAGTGAATTTTTGAAACCAATTGAAGAATTTAAAATGGAAAGTGAATTTTTGAAACCAATTGAAGAATTTAAAATGGAAAGTGAATTTTGAAACCAATTGAAGTTAGAGCTGGAGTTACCTCGGGAGGTATATGTTGAACCTCCCCACGATTAACGCTCGGCACGTGGGACATGTGTGTACTCTGTCGGCACAGGTCCGACAGAGAGTATGACCGCACAACCGAAGAGCAACCGTGGGAAGATTCACCATACACACAGGACACTCAACTTTACGCGGCTGTGACAGAGGTGTCTCCTCGGCGTCCGGGGGTGGAGGAGTGGTGTTATTACGCCTGGCATCTTCCATTCTTTCCCCAAACGGATCGTAGGAAATTCTCCAAGTCCTCACGAAGCTCCCGCCAAGTTTCCGGAGCGAGTCTGATCTGTCGCCTATGGTCGGTATCTAGAAAGATGCGACTGGCCGTCCATTGCAGCTCCCGCATCAGTACTCGGATACCGTAGAGGGCCGCAATACATTCCCGCGCCTCCCAATCACTGACCCTGGGCTAAAACAGAAGAAGAAGAAAGATTACATCACTTGTAAAACAAGTCATAATGTACAATTCAAGTAATTCAATATCGCGTACCGTAGACCGAATTTGTGGGAGCTCCGGTGACGGGGGTATTGAGGGGACGTACTCTGGCGACGATAGGAACGTAGAGGCAGACTCCGTTGACGATCCGCCGGTCGGTGAGAGGCCTGAGAGACCATCATGGGGTGGTACCGGGGAGGGCGTGCGAGTCGGAGGAGTGGGTGACGGTGCGACAGAGGCGTCTACGGAACGGCGCCTCTGAGAGGTGTCATAGCTGTTATCGTCACTGCCCGCAGGCAGTGACCATCCCCAAACGGGCTGTCCTCTGAACAGCTGCAGACTGTGATTGAGACAGCAATGCAGGCTGCAGTGAGCTGATCTGTACATATACATACACCCTCAGATATGCTATTTATCACACATCCGTAAATTGTACTTTCAATTGATGGAACTAACCCTTTGATCCAGACTAGTTTCATCCCAGACCTCCTGCGGCTCGTTCAGGCGATCCAGCAGTTCCGAAAATCTCCCTATCGTGCTCTTGACTCTCTCCGCCCGGTCAAGAGCCTCGACAAGGTCGGACTCTGCAAACATCTGTTAAAACACGAGGAGAATCATCAGTGTACGCCGCTAACCGTTCAATATCGGTACATAGATGAGAGAATGGTTATTACCTGCCCAAGATCCTCGTCACAGAACTCCATGTAGTCCTCCACACGTCTCTTACAAAAGAAAACAAACCAATTAGTCATAAATTCCTTAAGGTAGTACATACGTAAAGTGTAACACGTAAAATATCACAGTAAAACTCACAATAGGCCTGAAACGATGAGGAGCCAACGAAAAGACATCCTCTATCACGCAGATAGGTCGCGCCGTCTGCAAATAATACAGAGGATATAAAAATTGAAAAAACCTGTCATATGACGAAAAAAAAAAAAAACAACATTAGTACTATTTTACGTACCGTAGTGGGAATGGGTACCGGCTCACTGCAGGGTCTGGCGGAGTTCTAAAACAATATTTATAAGTTATGCGATACATGTGCTAGACAACAACAATAACAACAACAACAACAACAGAAAACAAACACGAAACAAACACTCACTTCCTGACCTCTGCGAGACCACCCGCTCGCCGACCAACCTCCACGCGATGTCGATGGTCGAGTCTGCAAATAATTCTGTATCAGTAATAGATTTCATTAAAGTGTAGGCATAACGGTGTTGGATATAAACGTACCAAGTCTATGGCTCCATCATCGTCCCCTGTCCAACCGTTTGTAGACGCCGTCGAGGGTTGTTCCTAAACATTAATCGAACATTACTAAATATATTAGTAAAACAGTATAACATTTACATGAAATTATTGCATGACTTACGTCTTCACTGCCGGCTGATACCACACTCAGGAGTGCGAGAATCAACAGCAACACTGTAGTGTTCCCGATCCTGGCTCTAGGGGCACAACACAGTACTCCCAGCATGACCACGAACATGGTGGTGGCCATGAGGAAGCAGACTATGGCTAAACGTTCACAGTCGGACATGATAGGAAAGTGCAGGATACACACGCCTCCTCTGCTTATATGCAGCCGGACCGCTTCCTGTCACATGTGCTGGTACAAGGTGACCTTCGTTCCACACCACCCATGAGGTCAGGTCTTAGGCGCG
The DNA here is from genome assembly GCF_021130785.1 of Homalodisca vitripennis. Taxonomy (NCBI): domain Eukaryota; kingdom Metazoa; phylum Arthropoda; class Insecta; order Hemiptera; family Cicadellidae; genus Homalodisca; species Homalodisca vitripennis. Next base: position 224,399,611 of record NC_060208.1, read on the forward strand.
TTCTTTTTGTTAACCGAGAGCATCCCCAGTAGGCCTAACCTCTCGGGTGATGAGCCCCAACCATCGCTCATCACAGGTGGTAGCCATTCCATGACAAATTTGCTACCTCCCAACATATTTCATATTTTTTTGTACCTCACCAATGACAGGACTTCTCAACTCAATGCCGAAACCCTGTCTCTCGGTGAGATACGTTTTTATTTTATACTTTATTTTTTTATTTTTTTATCCTCACGAGTGTAACAAGTAACTTTACTCGGAGAAGCCTTTCAATGTAACTCGTAAAACACTCGCAAAGACTTTTTTTTATTTTTTTATTTTTATTTATTTTACAGCATCTAGAGCGAGGTACATACCCCTGGACTTACGGAGTTTAGGCCTGCCATAGAGGTATCTGTTCACACACATACACACACACACACAACTGCTCCCGGTCTTACGTAGTTTAGGCCTGCCGTAAGAGCAGTTGAAAGCCCCAGGACTTACAGAGTTTTAGGCCTGCCTTAGGAGCTTACCACTCACTCACCCACCCCGCTCTAGAGCTTTTTTTAAAGCACAAGCATAAGTGAAGTCACTATTATGTTGAGGTAAAAATACAGTGAGTATCGGAAACGATAGTCTCCTTACTCTCTACAATATTTCTATCAACTACGTTATTATGAAAGCTGGACAGAAAGTTGACCTTTTCAAGTCCTTTAGTATATACAGTAGCAAAGGGTTTACAAAGAGCGCGTATCAGCTCCTCATCGTACTCTATACCACCCTCCTCCCACTTGATGTTGTGAAAGTGGCGCTCCAGCCACCGAGCGGTTCTGGCCATTTTAGAATTTAACTCCGCTTTATCGTATGGAGGCTTGAATACGATGTGTGCACGAAAGAGATGACTGATTATTACAAACTCTTTTACAATAAATCGATTGTCATTATCTTTAAAAGCGGTGAAAACTCAACTATCGCCTCCATTTGGCCACCGTTTGAAAAGTTCAATTTCGAGAGACAGCCTGTGAGCTATGCGACTAGGGAGGAGGTCACTGTCACTGTTTTCAATTGCGGTTTTAACAGGCTCCTCAATCAAGAACAGATCTCTCAATACGATGTGCATCAGTGGGATGTTGGCAGTGAACTGATCCCACTCGTGCTTGTTTAAGAGTTTAAAAGTATGCTCCCCGTCAAAGAGAAACACGTGCATACGGCCGAAAACATTTGTGACCTTGATATCCTCCTCCTCCGTGTCTGATTTAATATATAAAATTTTGGTTTTATTCTCCAGAGCCAGGGTTACGGAATTGAAGTGTTGTGAAAACTCGTTTAAACACATCGAATGACCAATAAAACGCAACCCTTCTTACCCTTAAACAGTATTCCGAGAGAGTCACCCCGGTTTTTAACAAAACCCACAATCACACATTTTGAAAGATCACAATCAATAAAATAAACAGACTTAAGAAAAATTCCCGTTAACGAGTTTATAGGCTCTTTGCGTCTTGGGATCCTCGTAGGCTCCAGGTCCATAGCCGTTTGATGGGTCCTCCATGGTCTCGGTCTCGGTCTTGTATGACCGTACCTACCTTCCACAGTACCCCTTATATGCTTTTAAACCTCCAAATTTAGACCAATCAGGGACGCGTTTATTCCGACCAATGAGATTTTTTAGCAGGTGGTTCTTCCCCCTCCTCCCATTCGTATGTGAGAGGATCTATCGAAAAAGAGACAGTAATTTTGTCACAGCCCCTCACATCCCAGGCGTCGCCATGGGATGTTAAATTATCACAGTCGATGTTTTTACACCCTTTAAATATCCCGTTCTTGTACAAGCAAGCGTGTACATACGCTTTGATACCCTTTTTTATACCCTTTCAGCTTCACATCATCCTCTTTGCAAAATCTAACCCTAATTCTGTCAAAACCGTCACATCATAAAACGCACTATTAGGTTGTGAAATTAGCACAGTCGAGGTATTTACATGTTTTCATCTTTCCGTCCTTCCACAAGGAAGTGTACACTCCAGCTTTTATACCCTCTCTATACCTATTTAGAGCCTGTTTAATAGGATTATTCTCCCCCTCCCCACCGTAGGCCTCGGGCTCATCGTCTACCTCAAAACGAATCTCAATTTTGTTAAAATCCTTAACATCGTAAAAGCTGGCATAGGATGTAAACTTAATGCAGTTGAAGTATCCCAATGATCTCATCTCTACTCCTTCCTTATGACCGCGAATGTATAGCCCCATCGTTGCGAGAGTGTTCAACACTGGGTAGGTAATGTACGTCGGTGTAGGAGTCGCTCAATTTATACCTAACGATCCCCACCACCACCACCACCACCACCACCACTATTACATCATACGTTTTACGTTACCGGGTAAGCAGGGTGTACGCCATGTGGGAGTCATGCAAGAGGAGACAGTATGCCGTCGTGTTTGCCGGAAAATTTATTTTTCGCCTCAAATTCCAATCTCACGTCTACCGGTCCCGACTTGATCGAATCGTTCTGTTTAGAACAATCAATCACATAGAGTGGTGCGTGGGACTTGAACTTTTCAAAATCAACGGTAGGCGCTCCCGGTTTCTGATAGTACGAGCTTTGGAATCTTGTAAACATCTCGTAAAAAATGCACAAGTCACCGTGGACATTGTCGTAAGGATAATATTGCGAATTCAAATACAGTCTTACATTTGTCAGGTCGCAACGGTCAAAAGAAGACGCATCCTTTTTCAGATCATTTTTTCTTCCTGTCTGAAATGCCAAAACAACGTAGCGGGGTTTCTCAATTTGAGAGCTCGTTTTTTTTTATCGTCCAACTCTGACGAGTCGTTTGTGGTAAAGAGGGGTATTCGTGGATTTCCCAGGATCGAAACGGCAGGTGAATCAGAGTATCTTTCTCAATAACACGAAATAATTTCAATTTGTAACTGTCGGATACAGTAATGTGTGGAACACGCCAGTAGAGCGAGGTTATTTCAAAGTCGAGGTTAACCGCATCCGTGCTTTTGACCGCGTTAATGTCGGTAGCCGACCTCAAGATAATCAGTTCCTGTCTGACATTGACCACGATCTTTTTATAATCCTCGGCAAAACCCAGCAACAGTTTTAGAGGCACTGAATATGTAAATTCACTGGCCTGACCGGTTTCACCCGGACCTAGCCAACATGCATTCAAGAGACCAGCCTCCTCCTCTTTCCTGATGGAAATCAGTCCTTTTATTGTACTTGTAATACCTAAATTTTTCACCCTGTCAACCTCTATACCGCCGATCTCGTACCTTATATCGTCGAATAAAAATGCAATAGCGTTGTTTATTAATGTAACACTGGCCGCGGGCCCCATCCGCCTTTTTGGCACGCACTTTTCCGCTGATGTGTAAACTGCTTTCGAACGGTGCTGTAATTATATCCTGTTGACTGATTGGAATCCTGATTTCGTCGTTATTCTTTAGAGTTGACGAGGCGTACGGTTTGTGAGAGTGAAACTCCCAACCGGTTATCGCCTCATCGTACTCGACGGCCGATTCTATCGATAGCAGAGCCATACTTAAAACCCAGCGATCTAATAAACTTGATGTTCTTAGGTGTTAACACCGCGGTCTTTTGTGATCGAATGAGGGGAACGGTGTACGGCACTTCTCTAAATACTAGGCCCATTGCCGTTTCCTTATGTGTATACGTAACGATAACGGTTCGTTTCTAAAGTTTATCAATTCACCGGTCTGGTCCTTTGAGAGAGACAGCTATATTGTTCACCCTACGGACGTTCACAGGTAAATAGATGACTGTGCTCGGTTTCTCGACTATTTTATACCCTGGAGCGACTTGAGGGTAAAAAACTCATGCAGCACGTGTCCTTCTACACCGTTTTGAAAGGATCCTCGGGCGATATTACACTCAACACGTATCGTGTTTACCGTCATAATACTGACGGGGAGGTCGGACATGTGGACTCTATTAGGCTCGAGCATTTTCGCGGTGAAACCTAGTACAGGAGCTAGGGATCCCGATATTTCGAAATGTATCGCTTCACTGCACGATACTTCGGACCTTAGAGTGTTATTGTTTGCCTTAAGACTGAACGTCACGCCTCCGTCAATGTGCGACTTGATATATTCTTCAATGTTTTCAATTTCGTACGACCCTTCATCTATTACTATCTCTTTACCGTTTCCGTAGTGAAACTTGTCATTTACACCCTTTTCAATGTTCGGAATTGTATAGTACGTGGACAGGTCAATTAGGCCGATTTCGTACTCCCCATCGCTCAAATCCATTGGTGGAAAGACCTCACAAGATACGTGCGGGGCCACACCGCTAAGTGAAAACATTATTTGCTAGAAACTTCAAACACAAGTGTCCGCAGACTACTGAGTCATCAGACTGTTTACGCTCATAGTTATACTGTACACTGACACCGGACCCAAAAGTAAGATACGAGTTCTACCGGCGGTCTCAGATTACCAAAACTGTCAAAGTAGTACACTCTATTTCCTAGTTTCTTATAACAGACCCAGTGCGTTCCTTCACCTCGTGAACTGTCCAGATTTACTATGGCCGACTCGTACAGCCGCGGGGTCTTGGGCAGTGTATCCCTCATGTATACACCTCGAAAGTTCGGAATATCGAGTAACCTCGCGTAACGGATCAATTCGTGGTTTGTTAGAGGTTTTATCGGTATCGAGATTGTTGTTTTTTTTTTACAACACCTCTTCCTTTTCCTCACCCCACCACCACCTCCCTCTTTGGGTAAGGTTTCAGGTAGAGACCTCGCCCTTTTGACTTACCCCTCCCTCGCTTTGTCTTTGTTTTTTTCTTTTCTCCCACCCCCAAACGCTGTTTTTAGCTTTCATGGCCGCAGTCACTGCTAAGGCCGCAGCCTTTTCTCCTACACTAGCGTCTCCTGATTTCACCCTTTGCCAAGCTCTTCTGGCCAATTCTTTGTCGGCCTCTCGCCTGTGTTCCAAATCCGTATATTTCGAGTACGCTATATCGTGGATTCTACAAAAAATCGTCCAACTTATTAATACCCTTATCGCCACGTGCAAGTCTCTCAGACAATCGGGTGCCGGGCCGCAGTACCGAAAACCCCCGGGGAGGTGTAATTCAACTGGTAAAGCGTCAACAGCACGATTTATTATGGTGCCTACAGCGGGCAGTGCGTTTCTCAGCGCGCTGGTCACTATACCTCTGCCCCGCTTGACAGCTCGTTTCACTCTGTTTGATTTACGCTTGTGATTCGCCATTTATATACCGTATCACTTTATACAACTGTTTGAGTAACGATTCACGCACACAAGTAATCTGCAGTACGTCGAAGATGTCCGCCTCGGATTTCGTGACAGTACCGGTAAACTCGTCAAACTCCAGCACGTAACTGTCTGTTATAAAGTAAATACGACCGTTTATATACCTGAATCCACCCTTTATAGATCCTGGAACACCTGGGAGTACGCTTGAGGTCATCCCTAACATGGTGCCTGTGAGGGTGCATTCGTTCAACTCTACGACCAAACTTGTCATCGACAAAGAAGTAGGTCTTACCCATATTACTGTTTAATGCTGCATTGACTTTCTTAATTCTGTTATGTACGATTCTGCTAATGGGTCTTTGATTGGACAGTCTAAGTGACGGGTAATCTATAACGTATAAAGTCCTGTCCACAATCATGACTACGTCTCCGTCCGGTCTCTGGTACACGGCTGAGACATTATTAAAGTTCGACGGTAAGAACGTCAACCACTCTGTAATTATCAGAGGATTGGTAAACTCTTCACGCGTTCTATGGGCTTCGTTCAGGCTGAGTATCCAAACGTATTTACCGTTAAAACGCGTACAGTCTGTTTCTCACTACTAAGAACGTGTTGAGTTTGTGCCGTAAATTACAAATGTCCAATTCTGTAGGTGTAGGCGTGGTAGGCCCAGTGGTAGTTGATGTTGTTGTTGTCGTAGTAGTAGTGGATGTTGTAGTGGATGTTGTAGTGGATGATGTTGTGGACGTGGAGGAGGAGGAGGAGGAGGGGACAGGCGGTCCGTACAAAACCTGAATTGCAAGCTGATCGTCTCTGTCCAAATCAAATTCGTACAAGTTGTTGATACCCGATGGCTGGTAATAGGACGGAAACATTACGGATCGTAACACAGACGAATGCTGAAGACCGAGAGCATGGCCTATTTCGTGGACCTAATCACTGTAAAGAACGAAGTCTTCTCCGGTGCGGGTATATTCATTGTAAAGTCCCAGTCCTCTTCGAAATCAAGGTGTATATCCGATTGGTTCAAGCCACGGTCGAGGGAGAAAAGCGTGGCCGAGAACACCGCCCGGACCGTCAAAATCGTAACTGCAAGTGCTTTTTAAGGTAGTACGCCACGTGTTTCTTAGGGGAAATCACTACCATTATAGTGGGATTACTGTAACTTCTACGGAATTCGAGAGCAGAGTGCTTGGAGTACAAGGAAAACGCTCTCTCAAACGATGTTGGCATACTGGATGCCAGAGCCAATCATGTTCCACGTGACCCGAGTTGAGTTCCATTTAACTAATGGGTTCACGGAAAACGGGGCTATGCCTTCGTCCGAGTTACCGCATCTGGGTGTGTCCATCAGCTTCAGCGTCTCCTCGTTTTCATATCCGGTCACCTGTAGTCCAAACCTCTCCTGAAACCTCGTAATGGCGTCCTTAATATTGTTAGTCAGCGATGTTTCGTTGCTGTTGAGATAGCCGTATTTCTCCAAGTACAACAAAGTTTTATTAGCAGCTATCAGAGGAGCTACACACAGAATTAATACCGAGAACCGCATCTCGCCAGGTTCTAAAGTAAACTGACGGTAAAAATGTCAACAACCTACTTATATCTCGATCTCACCACCCTGCTCACCGGGTCCCTAAAGTATGGGTTGACAATGTTGAACCTGATCCACTCGTCTTTATCGGTTAAATGTATAGCGTCCAGCGGCGGAGCCAGTAGTTTGTACATACCGTAATAGACTTCGCTCAGTACTCTCACTAGGTAATTCACGGTCACCGCGTCACTCATGTCGGTAGGATCTCTCAGATTAGTGATTTTACCGGTTTGCGCGTTCCAATCTTGCACCGCTCTGGTCATGGCGTGTTTTTGAAAGTATTTGAGATTAACAGCTTCACCCTCGTATAGAGGCTCTTCAATCTCGCTCAGACGCTTATGTCCCAAAACTCCAATGCCCGTCTTTGCCCATTTGGGGTATACGACTATCTACATACCGTTTAGTCGTAGCGTCCTTAGGCTCGACTGGCCATCCAACGCTGCGGAGTCTGAAATTATTGAAAGTAACGGTAGAATCTCTGATACTCTTGATAGGTGTAAGAGTATGTAGTTGTGACAGAGTGACAGCGTCGTTTAATCCTTCACCATCGCTCAGGTTGATTATTCTTCTCTTTTTAGCGTCTATTATCTCAGTATCGAACGTTAATGTTCTTTTATTTAGCGTTCGCAAGTTGACGGCATCCGCTTCGTTCGTAGGGTTAGCTACGTTAGGTATTCTGTTATTTCTGGCATCGAGTTTTATTCACATTTAGTGTCTTGAGCATATACAGGGTCACATCTGTTTTTAGTGCCATTTAATTTCTTGTCCAAGGTCTGCAGGTTTATAGCGTCTAGACTCTGCTGGGCGTCGGCCACGTTACATAACCGCTTGCCCTTGATATCGTAATCACCGTCTACCGTTATGCGAAACCCGACCCCAGGAGGGGCCTCTTTTACCGGTCTCGCCACCGGTGCGACCAAACTTGTCCACGCTCATTTTGAAACTGTAATCTAAGAGAACATCCTTTACTTTTTATACCAATGCTCTATACCTGGAATTTCCTCTACCACGGATGAGTTTTCAACTCCCTCAACTCTTCCACGATGTTTATAATTTCGTTTTTATGACCCGTATTACCCGCCTCAGCTGAACCTATTAAAACCTTTAATCTCTCACACAATTCATTCGGATCGTCGTAATACACGGGATCAGGGTTTGACATGTCCTTGAAGCCTTTGCCCGAGTAAGCTTTGGGAAATAGTTTTGAAATGACAAGTTCGTATTTTGTCGATTTGTTACGGTTTATGGTACTTTTATAATTGTAACCTCTTTTGTGAGCGTGTGTCCTGTTCAATATATCCTTGTAAGTGACCAAATCAGTTTCATCGTAATGTAACGGTGCGCGTTTAAAGACCAATTCGTACAGACCTTTCGTAGGTTTGTAGTACACATCATCTATGACTATACTGCCGTTACTATCGAAATTTAACACTTTGTTTCCAATCATTAGTGTGGCCGTTATCATAGCGTGGTCCGTATATGGAATCAATCTTTCTTTGACTGGGAATGTCCTTCATCAGTGACTTCATGTACTTGACTGTAAGTGCATTTTGGAATGTGTTTTCCACCCATTGTGAAGCCTCTAGTTGTCCTTTAGCGGTGGAAAGGATATCGCTTGCTTCGGGTAAAGGTGGATCACTAGTCTCCAGCACTTCGTCGTCCTGTAAGTAAGCGGGGTACTCTCTGAGATGATGTTACAGCGGGAGAGAAGAGTTCCTCTTTTATCTCCTGCTGCTCTTCCTCAGGTTCTATTTTTATATTTTCGGAATTCTTGGTTTTCTTTCGCAGTTCAGACAGGAGTGGTTTGTACTGGTTTTCCAGACGTATCTCGGTAGACAGAGTCCCTTGTTTAAACTCCTTATACTTTCGCCTGATGGCCGTTCTCAACTTTGATATCTCGGCTGTAAGCTGTTTCTCGTTCCGCTCCATTTTTATCAATGATGCCACCATCTGTCCGTTTAACATTTATATACGCTTTCCTCATTTGCTCAAAAACATGTGATACATCAATACCTCTGCACTCATCGTATCTTGGAACGAAATGAACCTTCACTCTGTCGTCAAATCTTACCTTCTTCTTGTTTGGCTCCATATTGCACACTGACCGTGTCCGTGTTGAGTTGACACTTTTAACTACGGTAGTTCGACTTGTCTGAAAAACATTGCGCGTTTCTTGTGTTTTCTAAGGTAGTGTATAATGTCACCAAGTGACGCTACCGTACCCAGTTTCCTGAAGTAGACTGATCTCGGTATTTGCACTTGCGCTCGTGATCTAAATACAAACGTCCTCTTCCATCCGTCTCTCCACTGCGGGATCTCGGCCACCGTGTACTTGTCATTCTCTACCGTCTTATCCATGTACTCTTTTAACCGAGCGATAGGGTTCCTCACCCTACCGTGTATATGGATCAGGTATGAGTTGAGTAGCCAGAACTCACAAGGATTGGCTCCTGTAAATCTCCTCCACGCCTCAAACTGATCACGGTTTGTAATACTATACACTCCGTCCATCAGACTTATTCCGAACATTTCACAGTACATAGGGACAGTTGGTAAGGCCACCTTTAGAAATTCTGAAGTAAAGAGGCTCTGGCACAGATTATTTACAGCCGCAAACTCTTTGTTTCTCTCGCCTCTCGGTAGTCCACGTGGGACCGGCCCGTACGCCACGTTATAGCTGATGTCGCTGTAGCATTTCGAGGCCAGTACTTGTCTGTAGATTGTAACGGGTTTCCTAATAGGTATAGTTCGCTCCGTGAGAATGATGCAACGTGAGGTGTGTGTGGGACTTTACAAGCGTACTCCAACATCTTTATACAGACTTGGGCAAAGTATATACCGCCGTGTGCGTTTTCTCAACGGTACAAGCTTACCGAATTGGTCTGGAAACGGTCTGAATCGGGACAAGAGGTTCTGCGATTCCCGCACAGTACACTTTAACATTGTCTTCGTGGTATACAACGAGTTCAAACGGTACACCTTTCTCTTGGCTCTTTTTCAAAAATTCTATCCAGATATCGCGGTTATAAAACCGTTCGCTGGACGAAATCATTAACAGAATTACAGGAGGAATGGTTGCACTGTACTGTCCTTGGCGTTTGTGTCTCCAACACCTTTCTATTGAAAAGGAAAACCGTGTGGTGGTCGTCTGCTACAGTAATTACCGCAAAATTTTTTCTTGTCCGGGTAGTACCACGTACACAGATTTGAGTTGACTTTGTGGAGTCTCTGGTCCGAGAACCCTCTGATGTCGTTATAAGTGTAGATCCTCACCATTATAGATCTTGAACAAAACTGTCTATACCTACTCGGTACCTCCCTTTATCAATGTCATCGTCCTTGCTAATGACGATAAAACCGTGTTTGTCCTTCCACGCCATACTGCACAACTGTTTGAATTTTTCAAATCTCATATCGGTATTGACGTGATCACTGTAAGCGTGGTGTAGATTCATATCATCCTGTTTGAAGAGTATTATGAAATTTGCATTGTCTCTGACCAGCTGTTTTCGGTACGTGACTGTAGGTTTGACCGAGATAGAATGTATCTACGTTCTTGTGCCTCCCCATAGCAAAGTAACTGCGGATATTGCCGTGCTTTTCGCAAGCTATATCGTCAAAAATCATCAAAGAGTTTTCCTTAGCCTCGTCCGGTTTAATGACCAGGGAGCTATCGTCGTACGCGAAATACCCTACTTCCTTCGGTATCATTTTAGCCAGTAATTGATACTTTGGTTGGTACAATGACTTTGAAAATACGTACACATTCTCGAATCGTAATCCGTTCGGATCGGTGATCAGATTGAATAACACGTTTGTTTTACCACAGTTTGAAGGACCTACAATTAAACCTCTTATCGAGTCTGGGTAAAAGCGGACCGTTTTTGTTTTTGCGACTTAAACCGCTACCTATATACTCGTCCATGTTGTGGACGTTAAACGTCGTGGCTTGCTTTACGAGCTTCATTTTGGTAATGACGGTTCCACGGTATTGCATCATGTTTTATAATTTACTTTTTTTTTTAGGTTTAATAATATCTTTGGAGTTTACCCAGCTATTGTGAGTATCGTCAAAACCGCGCCACCGCACCAAGACCTTGGAGCCTTTCCGCCGGAGTACTTTATCAACGAGATAGGCATTTCCTGTTGCGGTTCTTATCAGTTCCTGTTCATAGAAACCGCCTTGCAAAATATCACCTGTTTATGTCTTGTAATTATATACGTTACAGGTTTTGTAGGTTTTATCGCAAATATTGTAAATATTTCATTTGACCAGTTGGGTAGATATCCTTTTTTAAATACACCTTTGTATTTGCTAATTCTAACCTGATCGCTTACACGGAATTTGGGATTTTTTGTTTTAACCACTTTATTATGTTTATTTATGCGGGCGAGAATCTGTTTTACGTGTTTTCGTCTAACATCTTTTGGTTTCATACCGATTGTCCTGTGCACACTACTGTTGTACTCCTTGACTATGTCTGGTGGTAAAAATACTTAACCACTCGTAGCTACCGTGTGCCGTAAATCTCTCGTACATTTTTTTCTTTCAGGGTTCTCTGTTTAGACGTTCCACAATAGAACTTTTCAAATGTGATTGGGTAGAGTAATGGTTAATGCTGTGTTTGTTTAAAAGTTTTTTAACGTGACTGTTGTACCATTCTTTACCGTGGTCCGTTTGAAAGTTTTTCATCTTGTGTTTAGACAGTAATAGGTTCTAGTGCATGCGCGACTTCAGCGCCGGTCTTGTTCTTTATAGGAACGGCAAACGCAAATTTTGAGAAACAGTTTAGCATCGTCAGTATATACTTGTAACCTCTGTTTACTCTCGAGTAAGGTATCATCTCTACAAGGTCGGCTTGATACAGGTCATTAATTCCTTTCAGCGTAAACCCTGCGTCTGGGGTAATTACGCCTAGCCGGTTTGTGCAGTTCTTTCGCTATCGCGTCCATTTTGTAAATGAAGAAAAAATAATCTGTATACCGGTATTTATATTCGTCTAAGTGGTGTGGTTTGGAACACCCACATCGAACACTAGCATGCTCGATGCCCAGGTTAAACAGTATTTGATTTTGAGGACCAGTCCAGAAGTAACTGGTTGTCGCCCGGTGATCAAATACTGTCCCATCCCTTGTTGCTTAGACAATGGAATGATCGCACATGCAACGCCCGGTCGTATAGTAAAAGAGGTGAGTTTTACACAATGCGCACTCCCATAAACTACGCATTGTGTAAAATGTATCTTCCGTGAAGTAATACGTGGACGTCAATCCTTCTTGCCAAAGAACAGGTGAAAGGTCACGAGCACACATATGACAAAGTCTGCGTAGTCTGCGTCCGACGTAAACTTCTTTGTATCTGACTACCAATTCAAAGCAGTATTCGCGATGTTTAGATTTAATTTCCCGACGGATGGATTCGGGGATCTGGATATGTCGTAAGAAGTCAATACGGTGTCGGGCAATTTGCCGTAGACAAAGATCATAGAGGCTCTTTGGGTTCCACGCCATGATTGAGAATGAAGTGCTCTCCCACTACCACCACCACTGCCTCCACGATTACTCTCCCACCACCACCGACTCCCCCACTGAGACCTCACACTTTGCACAAATATAAGTGTTTACAAGAGTATTTACAATTTTACAGTGATATCAACACTATATACAAGTTTATACATTTTTTAATCTGTATATCACCGGTATTTATAGCCGTCTAAGCTGAGTGTGGTTGCGGAACACTCGTACTGTGTGTGAAACACAGTACCCAGGTTAAGCATTATTGGGGTATAGGAGTCTGTCCAGTCTGAACTGGTTGTCACTCCACGACCCCAATAATGCCCCGTCTCTTTGTACTTAGACGGCCTAACGAAGGCACTCACAATAACCCCCTGTAGACCTCCTGTAGAACTGTGTCGGGAGGTCTAAGATTTGCTTATGACACACTGGACAGCGGAAAGCATCCACAAAAGCCCCTCCACCCAGCACCGGCAAGGTGGTCCTATCGCAGACTATACAACGAAATGTTCTTTTTACATATAGGAAATCCTCTCTTGATAACTCATGGTAAACAACACGTTCCACACAGTACCAGATATCGGGTTCTATTCCAGGCTCTCTTTTCAAAAACAAGATGGTACAGTGTGGGGGGTTTCATATGTAATATATATTTCAACTTCGGGCTCTATATCCATATCACTTCTCAAACACGGGATGCCACAGTAGATGTTTTGTGAACCGAGTGGTACGTAGAGTGTACACATCACTTGAAAACAGTCGGTTTCAATGTGCTCTTCGATGAGAGCGTCCCTGAACCGTCAGCGGTACTTCTAAACTCATAAGGGCACTCCCATTGTTAGAGAACTGTTTGACCACGGTTTTTTTAGCGAGGTCAAAACAGGGAGTGTGGCTGGAATGCTCTAGACTCGGCCATGGTTTGAGTTAGAAATGAAACACTCGCACCTCCCCGGTGACATTGACTTGAGGTCATGTGACCTCTCCCTTCCATAAAGCTCTCGCGTTCTGTAAACGCAGTCAGTCAGTTTACAATGTTGGCAACTGTGCTGGTGGTATTGTGGCAGTACCTCGCCAAGGAGCTACCGCCTCCACCGCCACCGCCTCCTCCGCCACCGCCTCCACCGCCACCGCCTCCACCGCCACCGCCCTCCACCGCCACCGCCTCCATCGCCGACCGCTAAAGGTACGTAATACTTGTTTCAAAAGTTTAATAATGATTTTTCAATCAGATAGATACTCAGAGTATCGGATTTTTTTTCAGCATCAGGGTCTCGTGTCCCTTTCGAGGGACCTATAGAAGACTACGACGTCGGGTGGTACTCCGACGAAGAGGAGGACAATGCAATGTTCTTGAAATACTTGGAGGCTGTAGGTAAGTCCTTAAGATAGTCTCTCTCTAGGTCAGACCGTGCCAGTGGGGTACCTCCAGGGGTTCTGTCGTACGCACAACATTCAGGTCCCAGGGCTTACAGAGTTTAGGCCTGCCTTAGAGACCTTCATTCGTGACCCCCCGAGGGGCTTAGGGCTTACAGGGTTTTTACGCCGGAGGGGGGGGGGCTCGGCCCTTCAGTGGGGCCTCGTTAGACCCCCAGGGGCTTGATTCTTTAAACGCCGGTCTTAGAGTCTCATCTCACACACAACATTCAGGTTTACGGGCTATTAGGGCCGCGCCAGTGACCTTCATTCGTAACCCCAGGGCTTACGGGTTTTTACGCCGGCCTTAGAGGTCTCATTCACTCGCGCTTCCAGAACCCCTGAAGCTGTCCGGGGCATAGCCCTTGTCATGTGCAAGTCTTTAAAAATCAAATATATGGAACAGGACTCACGCTTGCGATTGGTGACGGTGATAGTGGGGAGTATGAGGCTCGTGCGTCTTTATAAGTCAGTCAGTTAGTTAGTTAGTGTCAACATGTCAGATGAACAAAGAGTTATTACCTTGACTTTGAAAAAGTTCACTGATATGCGGAAGGCGGGTCTGTGAACTTACGGAGGATCGGAGGAGTGTACTTAGAATAGCAGAGGAGATGCGAGCGAATCGACTAATGGGATCCAGAGTGTAGTTACTTGTAAGTTTTTAGCCTTTTACTGTAACCGAATGGTAGAGTTTCATACTTACCTTCGTGGTTTGCGTTTTGGTCCAGTCACTTTAAACATTTTAGTCTCTTCTACGGTAAATTATGTTTCTGTTCTTTAGTACGCCTAATGCGGTTCTCAGTGATCTCTAATGATTGCTTGCTTTCAGAAAGTACCATTTCTTTTAATTTTGAAAAATTTAGTTTTTCACTAGTTTTTAAATTTAGAGGTAAGGCCTTTTATTTTACAAACTTCAACTAGTGCGTTTTTATTAGTGGACCAAACAAGATAGGCATAAGTCTTGGGGCCTCCGGAAACAAATTCTACTATGTATGACCCTGGACCATAGTCAACCAACTCGTCGGTCATTTCGCCCAAGTAGTCCCCTGTGGGGGACACTGTACAAACCTTCCTTACGTATGTACAATACACTATCGGTATCATAGTAAAGTACTTGCTTGCCTATTCGATCTAAGTAACTGTACAGCTTTAAAGTCTAGCGTGTGCGGTGGTGAAGGCCGCGAGCACAACGTTTACGGTTCGCAGGGATTCACCGACTTCGTCTATGTTTCTGCCAGTTAACAAGGAGGACCTCTTCGTTAATTTCTTGAATGGCGTTTACTTGTGTCCCGGGACTTGTTAGTAGTAATTTAAAAAAACTCGTCGGGTTCTCTAATGATGGAAGTTTTAGTTTGGTTCTCCCCCTGTCCGAATTTTCCCCAGAAAGAATTTAGCATCAATTTTGCGAGAGAGCGAAGACCCCCGTTTTTTTTCAATTTTGGAAGGGTCAAGTCTGACACCTTCGTGCTCGTAATAATTTTGAATATACACGGCTTTATCCTCTTCTGTGAGGCACCAGGAGGGGTAGCCCGATGCCTTCCTGTTTAATTTTTAGAAACTTATTTACAAAATCCCGTAAAAAGGCCACCGTCTTCGTAAGTAATAATTTTTATAATCCCAAAGCTCGTACATTTCTAAAATTTTGTATCCTTTTTCTACAGCCTTGCGTATTTCCTGCATTGTCCATGTCCCTGTCAATGCTCTTTCTTCGGTGCTATGATTACAGTCCCGTGTTTAGCATTTCTAGACCACATGTACGGCATAAAACAAACATTAATTTACCATTCATACGTGTAGGGAGGACGGGGTGGTACAAATTTAGCGGAGGCGATACTTTACATTTTAGGAGTCCTTCGGCCTCCATGCCTCTTTCTCTACACTCCTTGTCACCTACAAAGATTTTTGGATGGGATAAAACATAAGGCAAAAACTTATTGACAAACGGGTACAAGGAGCAAACGTCTACATACTGAATTGTTTCCCCGTCCTCGCACTTGTGGAAGGTTTTTAGCATTACCTGTCCTTCCCCGAAGAAGGCATCTCTGGGATTGAGTGGGAGTGTGTTTAGAATGGGGAGAGAATTTAGATAATCCAATTTTTGTTCTTTCTTTATTTTATTGAATTCACACTCCCCACATTTCAATAACTTCGTATCCGGAATTTTAGTGTTTATCTATTTTGGATTTTGGTTCTCTCGAACCTTAAGTGCAGGGAGTCTGAGGGATCATCGGGCAAGGATGCTTCCCTATCGTATCTGAAACATTTAGGACACCCGTGGAAATAACAGCCCTGAAATTCGTATACGCGCTCCCCGTCAAAACCGTCTACTTTCATACCGTCAATTTTTACTTCTCTTTCCCGTCCTGCGTGTTGGATCCTAATACCGCGTTGGTCTTCCTCCCAAGTAAGCCATTGTAAAGCAATAGGCGAAATTTGGTTATCAACCATACCGTATCCGTTCTTTGGGACTAGACCAATAGTGTTGGCTTTGAGAAAATTCCGTCTAAAAACCAAATTGCAGGCGCTGGCTATGGTGACGGCTTCCATGAACGGGTCTACGTTACATTCTTTCAAAAACATGTTTTCTAAACTTAATACACGCTTGCGCCAGTATCTCCACATCGGAGATACAGTACTCGACCAACTCTTTTTGAAAGTCAAAAACTACATTTTGTTTAAGTTGATCGTTGTGCCAATTTTCAAAATCTTTGTAAGACTTCTCAAACATTGATTCAGGGCAATAGTACTCCTTGGGTGGTAT
This sequence comes from Homalodisca vitripennis, assembly GCF_021130785.1. NCBI lineage: Eukaryota > Metazoa > Arthropoda > Insecta > Hemiptera > Cicadellidae > Homalodisca > Homalodisca vitripennis. The sequence goes on from NC_060208.1 coordinate 224,416,130, forward strand.
GGGGCCTACATAATTTTGGTTTGCCAAAGTGTTGAAAAGATGAGGGAAGTAACCCTTCTTCTTCTCCGGGGGGAGATCAAAGGCTTTGGGTAGTGCAGAGGGGCCATGGGGGAAATAATTTAGCGAATCGATAAATCGCACATTGTCTAACTCCATAAGTATCACTTTAGTGCCACGCATAATTAGCTCTGGAGTGAATTTTGTTTGTTCGAGAACGTACTTTAACAGAAATTGAAAGTCGAAACCCTGACCGTTATGAGCCATTACACATACGTTTTTAAAACTTTTCCTAACATCCATTACATAATCCATGAATCTTACTACAGGGTCTTGTCTAAAACACACGAGTGCGGGAGGTACAATTTTGGCAATTTTCCCCACCAATGCATTTCCAACAAAATTGTTGAGAAACACACAAAGGTTAACTTTATGAACTCTAGATTCTTTCCGTTAAAAATTTCATCTTGACGGGTCTCAAAATCAAAGAAAATGAAAAGAAAGTCTTTGGTTTTTTGGTTTGTTTGTGTCGACCCGCATGTAACATTGATGGTTCGGGGGCATGAAATCGTTACAGATTTTGCAAAAGACTTCACCGCACACATGTTTTGACTTACGACTGTTGAGAAAGACAAGCCTTTGGCACTGTAAACATTTTTTGACAGACTTGCATCGTTGACTCTTGTGGGCTGCGAAACAGATCTGATTTTTCATGGTCATGTTACAGTCAGGGCATAAAATTCCCCCATGCTCCTCTTTTACACGGTGGAGAAACGGTTTTGACACGCAGCACAGATATTTGAACATCTGTGTAAACCTTTGTGGTCATAAGGGACATGGCATGCTTCGCAGAAAAAAAAATGGCACGCAAAAGCTGCAGTTAGGCTAGTTATTACATTGTAGTGACCCCTATGGTACAACAAGTTTATTTTGTACTGAGCATCGGAGTTAGTACCTGAAAAATAAACATCTCGGCCTTTATTGTTGTAGTTATAAACTGTAATATTATATACTTTTTCAGGTGGTCTTGAAATTTATTAAGTTCGGGGATCCCCGCTCCCTGTTCAGGCATTTGGACCCCGGCTTTCGCCATCAATTTTTCCGCCTTTGTTGTTTGTCTCTGACATCTGTCTTTTTTTTTTATCAATTCATACTCGGGATCTTTTTTAACGTTAGCCTTGGCCACTACCAGCGCACGCGTTAGACACAGATTATCGCTATTCTTAATGACTACGATACCTTTACGTGCTTTACATTCTTCTTTAAAGTTATTATAAAAACCTGGTCTTACTCTACCACTACCTACAGGAAGGTTAATTCTAGTACACTCTACTCTAAACGTATCAGCTGACTTTACGGATTCGGCATTACTTTGAATTATCCCAACCAAAAATTTCGAATAAAAACATCACTTTTGACTTGATGAACCGGCCGAAACGCTACATAACCCGGCTCTTTGGTTTACAAATTAAAACTGTGAAGAGTGAAGCCGAGATAGTCGGATTCTGAACAATTCGCTTTCATTTCATCGACTAATTTGGAAAATCCGGTTTTTATCCAGTCAATTTCACTTACGTTGTCTGGTACTGTATTAAATTTGAAGGTGGTCTTGGTACCGTAAGCTCTGTATCTTTTTACATACGTCTCGTATTTTCCTAGTACTTTTTACAGGATCCAGTTCCCTACGAGACTCTGGGTCCACTTCAATAGGTTGAGAATTCCATTGCAACAGTAATATATTAAAAAATAATATCTAGATAGGTAATGTTTTATTTATTTATTTTATATTTATATTAGTAATTAGCGAGGTTTTCTTGTCTTGATAATTTTACACAATGTTGTGCAATATCAAGGAACAGAGCGACATAGGTCTTACCTCTTTGACGTCCACCTCCAGACTGGCGAGACAGGGAAATCTCTGCCGACTGTGTAGAACACCGACCAATCAGAGTGCTTGGCGGCTATTTTAGACCAATCAGAGACACGTTTATTCCGGCCAATAGGAAGTTTGCGGTTGCAGTCGTTACATGTCTGGTTTTTTTTACAGGTAACCGCAAGGGACCCGGAGGCTGACCACGGTGACCACTGATTATGTTAGCAATTAAATAGCTTATCTTTACTGAGTCGTTTTATTTGAAATCCCCGCCGAGAAAAAAGTGAGGTTATGTTTACGTGGGCACAGCCATATTGGTTTTTTTTGATCACGTGATACATGGGCGCAGCCATATTGGTTTTTTTTGATCACGTGATACATGGGCGCAGCCATGTTGGAAATTCCCTCCGTCCCTCGTTTCTCCCTCACCGGACCCAACAAATCACCGATTTTACCGAAAAACATCGATTTTGACACCCAAAATCACCGATTTTACCGAAAAAACACCGATTTTGACACCCCAAATCACCCCAAAACACTAGGATAAGAGTGTGAGGAGGGAATTTCTCCCGCACATGAGGGAATTTCTCCCGTACATGAGGGAATTTCTCCCGCAGGGGGCGGAGCTTAGCCGCCATCTTGGATCACGTGACCCCCTCTCGACCCAATCAGAGCCCTGTCCGCAAGGGGCGCTAGGTCTACTGAATAACAATTCATTACGATAAAGCATGCAGGACAGTATGAATATACGTAAAATTATGATCAGTATCATGCCTATTATCTTATGTTAGATTATTATTTTATCTTTATTCCTGGATAAAATATAACAATGCGTAGTTAAAAATATATTTTGCACAAAATAAAAAATGAACGGAAAGAATTATTGAACTATACGAGTTGAGTGACTTCCGTATGGCCGGAGTTTATTCCTTGGCGCTACTCCCTACTCAAGATGTATGGATTTCATTTAGCACAGGTATTGGAGCTCGACCTCAATATTGCGAGACGGCCACTATATTGCCTTTATAAAATAGATGTCTTCCTTCTGTATGCGTTGGAATAACCAAGCTAAATATCCAGCATTTCAATACATATACACGTATTGGATCTGTAGTTTTTCCGTGGCTCAAAGAAGACAAATAAAAAAGCTAATCTTATTAACTCCACTAGTGACAGTCTGTCAATTTTATAATTCAATAAATAAATATAATTTCTAAATAACATATTCAAGGTCTTAAAATATGTTGGTTACTTAAAGGTGTAATGCTTGCGAAAATATCGACGTGTGTCTCACTGAACATTTGCCGACTGCTGAAAGGTTGAATCTCTTACAATTAATGGTGACAACCTTTGTGCTTTATTTAGCAGAACGGATATAACGCGAGGGATGCTGTACTAATCAATATCCAAACTTTTTTATCATAAGGTCTAGGCAAGGTAGCTGGAACTCAGTGACGAGCTGTTAATCTAACACTAGTATGCTTCTAAAGATCCTCAAAGGATCTGTTACACACATCTTATGACAGACACATTCAGTTCTCGTACGATAACTTCTAATATTACGATATGAGTATCGTGAAGGCAAGTTCCTACATTGCCTTCATATAATAAACAAGAACTACAATTTTAATATTGGCAGATGTCAGCAATGCCTGGTATAACACCAATTCTCGCACAATAACTTATATTATTATGATATGAGCATCTTTAAGGCAGAAATCCATACACATACATTGTCTTTAAAATAATAAACATGATTTAAAATTGAAATATTGGTAGATGTCTATATTTACATCAAATACACTATTTCTTGTACAATAACTTCTAATAATATTATGATGTGAATATCGTTGAAGGAGAAATTTGCAATGTACCTTTGTAAGATATACAATAAGTAAGTCTACACTTAATTATTAAATTTCATCATTACGGTATTTAATGTATACGTTGTGTTAACTAAAATTATGATTATAATATAGGAATGTTGGGGAATATTGAAGCAGACGGCTATAACGGTACATTGTATGACAGTAAAGATGATAACTAGTAGATTTTATAATTGGGCTATTTAATAAAGACTAATAACCTCACGTTGATAAAAACTGTTATGATAAGCGTCATGCAGACAAACTTTCGTAGGATTTAATATAAGTATAATAGAAATATATTTAGTTATGAGCTATTATATATTGTTTCATGAGGCTTCAGATACAATTAAGTACCTTTAAGTTTATGTATAGTGCTATCGTGGAATTAAAAGCCCACAAAGCAGCTATGATTACATGAAATGTTTTAGTTGAATCCGTCAGGAGTCACTACCGAATGAAAAACGTTTAATACTTCCTGTGTTTTCTGATAGAAACACGTATTCCATTACTTTTAAAAATATTCATAGCTAACTCCCAGGACATTATTATTTATAAACAACCCAATTTTAATGACGAAAGAGAATAGTATAGAACATTGAAGGATTAAAGAATTATCAAGGGGATACGTGAATCCGCTCCCCGATCTACTTTGCTACGCAACGCTTGCACGAGTCCAACAAACATTGTGCAGTCATTTAAATATTTCGTCTGGTAGGTATTTATTTGTAAGTTACGTGCAGTTCTCAGAACACAGGTTTCACACCAAGAAGACTCTTGCAGAAGTGTAATCCTACATCAAATAAAGTCCAAAGACCGAACTAAAAGTAAGAAATTTCTATTGTGATAACTGTTTTTTCTAACAGGATTTTCCCTCTTTTTATAATGTTGTACATCAAGGGCAATAGCTACTTATTTTTCAAACTCCTTGCAGACCATTCTCCATTAGATGTGTAGAGTAAATACCTTAAAACTGTATTTTAAGTCTGGTATTCTTTTACTAAGTTTATTTTTCACAACTTTAGCCAGGTCAAGAATATTAAAACATTTAGAATCGGACGTACATTGTAAGTATTTCAAACTTAAACCGACGTAATATATTAAGAGTGAAACTTTTTGAGGTTAGATTTGCATGATTGTACTCTACTAATAAAGACCTTTAATTTGATCTATTACTCGACCTACGCTCTCACTTAAGATTTCTTTCTGATTCCTTGCAAGCCAATCCAAGCCATCCTCTAAAATGAGAATAAATTGGTAGTTACTACAAAAAGTAGATTTATAGTTGCAGTGATGATGTACCAAGTTTTATAGGTTTACTTTTAATCGTTCTGGAACTTTTAGGCTCGTGCGGGACTTTTTAACCCACTGAATAAATGAAATTGATTACACAATAATACGTCCGAGACCATACATACACTTTCAGCTTCACAGGCATACATGGAGGGACTAGATTATCGGGATATTTCCACAAAGCGCACCAATATCAGGTGTGCCAATACCACAGCTGATACAACTGACAGTGAGTCCAACAGACAAAGACGATAGTACGGGATTCAGTTGAGTCCTTTGTTGCCTCAACCAATCGCAACTGTTACAATTTCACTCTGTTTAAAGCACTTGAACAATAATTTTACATTTTAGGTAAATAACATTTCGAATTTCGACAACTCAGATTTTGATTACCAGATTTAATTGAAGAAAATTGAGCAACAAGCAAAATTTTAAAAATTAATATAATTTTTATGATAAATTAATGTGGTATAGTGTCACAAACTTATAAGTCATTGTTGGAGTAGCTTTTTAAAGAGCTAAAGAGAACAGAAACAACCGCTTTACAGGAAATTTAAAAAGTGTAGCATTTAAAAAATAATCTTATTTTGCAGAAACTGAATAATATTTTTATAATATTCTATATAGCAATTTACGTGTAACGGAATCCCTTGTACTTCACGAAGGTAAAAAAAATATACGTCCTCAACATAAATCATTATTGCAAAATTTAAATTTATAACAATGAACATAAAATACATTTACGTATAATGCATTATAGGTAATACCAAGTGTGGAAGAAAGTACACAGGGAAAATTCCATGATTTCAATATTTACTTTATTTTAATAATTGGAAATTATTGGAACCAAATCGTATTAACGTTTATATAAACCTAACATTAAATATTTTAGAAGATCAACTAATACACATATGTAATACTCGTTCTGAAATATATATATTTATGAATGTTAATTGTGTCTATATCAAGTTGTTATTTTAACGCGAAGTAAGTACAAAATGTCCTGAACGTAACATCGCACTGACGGCTGACAGAACGTCACTTCAGTTTAGAACAAACTTTTTGTAATTACTATAAAACTGGAAACTGTCAGAAACAACTTCACTATACACCGTGTAAAACTCATTATTTGCTTAATAGTGTTAAATAAAAGAACAAAATTGTACACCGCATTCGAAGTAATTATAATTCTTTTACAATTTATTGAGTTAATTATTAGTTTTTCTTTCATAATATTTTGTCACTAACATAAATATGCAAGTACTTAAAAAGTAATGGAATACGTGTTTCTGTTAGAAACACAGGAAATATATAATTTTTCATTCGGTAGTGAATCCTATCGGGTTTAATCAAAACATTACGTGTCACGACAGCTCTCTGTGGCCTTCTAATTCCACTATAACACTAGACATAAAATTGAAGGTACTAAAATGTGTCTGAAACTTAATAAAACAATACGTAATAGCTCATAAATAAATATATTTATATTATACTTACACTTAATTCCTACCACCTTTTCTGCATGACTGACCCCACAATACTTTTTATCAGTATGAAGTTATTACATTTTATTAAATAGCCCAAATATAACATCTACTAATTATCAAATTTCCTGCCACACAGTGTCATTATGGCCGTCTGCATCAATATTACCCATACTCTTGTATTATAATCATAATTTTAGGTATTATTTTGTTTATTTTTGTGTTTAATTATCACTTTTAATTAAAAATCTTTCTTTTATACATTGTTCGTATTAATTTTTTGTTTATTATAAGCATACATTAAAGTTTTGTTGGAAAAATACTAAGATTTTCAAGTATATTTTGTCTTTATTGTACATGATTATGTTTTGTAGTTTGTTAATTAGCAAGATAAAAGTAAGATGTGTCTGACAGACGCCACAAAGTGCGGCTCAACTGGTAGCAACGTAATATTTATGGACTCAAGAATTTTATTAGTTTTTATTTAGTACTATCACTGACCACAATACTTGTAAGAGTGGTCAGAGTTTTCCAGGGAAATTTTCATTTAATTTGTTTTGTGCATTAAAAATTTTAGAATAAATCATTATTCTCTATTACAAATAACAAATTATGTATCGAAATACTAATATCATAATATTAGAAGTTATTTACAAGAAATGGTTATTTCAGGCAAATTTTGACATCTGCCAAAAATTTAAATTTTAGATATTGTTTAGATCTGTTATCTGGACCACCCCCTAAAACATTGTCCTGGCCACGTTCTTGCTAACATTTTTAAGGCCTCGAATAGTTTTACCTATCATTTGTATTGGTTATTTACTCAAATTATCAAATTGACATGCTCACACTGATAGAAAGAAGATTAGCTATGTTATTTTTTTTATTTAAGCCACCTAAATCTACAGATCCAATACATGTATCTGTATTGAAATGCCGGATATTTAGCTTGGTTATTCGAACGCATACAGAAGGAAGACATCTATTTTATAAAGGCAAATATAGTGGCCGTCTCGCAATATTGAGGTCGAGCTCCAATACCTGTGCTAAATGAAATCCATACATCTTGAGTAGGGAGTGGCGCCAAGGAATAAATTCCGGCTATTTAGAAGTCACTCAACTCTTATAGTTCAATAGTTCTTTCTGTAATTTGTTTATTTTTATGTAACATATATTTTAATTCAAGCAATATACAACTTTAATCAAGAAATAGACATAGAATAATAACCTGATATAAGAAAATAGGCACTTTATTGATCATAATATTACACACATTCGTACTATCATGAACGCTTTATACTGGTGAATTTTAATTCCATTCAAATTGTAAATAAAATACGGAATCCTAAATTATTATAGTAATAGCCTACTTACGTACTCTCACAACTGACTAATTGTAGGCATTAACACGCTAATTGTAACATCTTAAGACGCTACTTTAAAATAGTAACTGACCTTCTTCATAAATTCAAATAGGTCTTAATTACGTAGATAGCTAATTAAAAGGAAGTACTTCCTACATTCATTACTTTTACAGTATTTTATTTATTTGACCAATCTCCGAATAGCAAAGATCCCGCCTGCCCGGCCGTTGGTGGTGGTTCAGAAGTCACCTTCAAGCCGTTGGTCTCCAGATTAAATTGTTAGAGAATGCTTCTTGGCCCTAACTTCGCCTGGTAAAATTAAACATCTTTAATGTACTTAATTAGTCTTCGCAATATCTTTAATAAAGTAACTTTGCCTATTAGAATTGGGTACTTCAAACACACTTGCTACAAGATTTATAGAAACTTTTATTATCTAAGCACAATATGAAATCTAACCTAATTAACAAAAATGTGTGTACATAACTCGTCAAAATACCTTGGAAAATTTCATACCCAGACTTTAAACTTTTCGTAATTAATTTTTACATGGACGAAAATGATTTCTAAGATGGTGTTTGGATGTGCGTCATTGAAGCTGACACAAGCTAAGTGAGCTAACACAAATGTTCTTTTCTCTGCTGGTGGGATGTAAAATGTCAATCTATATATATATGTTGGCAGGACCTGTCTGAGAATGAAATTAGCTATAGACTTGAACTGTTGCATGTGACCTGAGCGTAGTTTGTTACGCTCCAGGTGGTGTGGCGTACTCCTAACTAAACTAATATTATTTCTTTCAAAATCCAGTCGATTTGGGTGATAATGATTTGCTGAAGCCTGGTTACGTTTACTTCCTTCTTACTGAACCTTCATATCTGCAGAAACTTACTGACTAAAAATATTAACTACCGCATTATTTACTATCTAAAGTTCAAATTGAGATCCCTGGAAAATCCCAGGTCTATATACGCGTTTCACTAACAAATCTCGCTTAGTGAGAAAACTAATGGCACACGTTATACTTAGAGGCTAAAATAAATAACTAAAATCAAAAGCTTAATATTGAAATCTTATTGTATTGTTGTAAAACCGGTTGGCATGCATTAATTTTTAGCAAGAGCGTATTATATATGTTAAACAATTTTCTAGGACAGGATGTTTGTTTACCATTAACGAGTTATTCAATAAAGATGCTATTAAATCTTCACAAATTCTCCAATCCCCATAATTTTTAAATCATGAGAACGATCGCTTTAAACATCACAACAGTTTAAACGTAAATAATGTGTTATTTAATAGGCAGGACAAACAATTAGTCATATATTTCTAAATATAAGTACAGTATGAAGTGATTCCATTCAGTTTGTTAGATCATATGCTCAGTATACGCACGAGCATGTTATAAATAACTTCATATTAAATAGTCCTCTATAGTTTATCAGTAATATGCTATAAAAAATGAGAAAATTTGTATATGTAAATGTATGGACAAAACACAAAACAGCATACTTTACTGTAAAACTATTCAATAATTACGAGCATTAATGAGGTAGCCTATCTATTGTTGGAGACATTACGTCAGAATTTATTTACTTAAAAATCATACTTTATCGACAAATATTAGTACTGTATTGCTTAGTGGTTGTATTATGAGTGGTTGTGGGCATCGTAGAAACTCTCAAATCTCCACTAATGTAAAGGGCTATTGCCCTACAGATTTCCCGAAGGGTTAGAAGTTTCCAACAGTCCAGAACTACTGCGACCAATGATCACTGATCATTATAGGACTTATCAGCTATTGCTCTTGAGATTAACCCAAGCAGTCGAGGCTCTCCAATCAGTCCAGAACTACTGCGACCAATGACCACTGATCACTATAGGACTTATCATCTATTGCTCTTGAGATAACCTCAAGCAGTCGAGGCTCTCCAATCAGTCCAGAACCACTGCGACCAATAACCACTGATTACTATAGGACTTATCAGCTATTGCTCTTGAGATTACCCCAAGCACTCTAGGCTCTCCAATCAGTCCATAACCACTGCGACCAATGGCCACTGATTACTATAGGACTTATCAGCTATTGCTCTTGAGATTACCCCAAGCAGTCGAGGCTCTCCAATCAGTCCAGAACCACTGCGACCTATGGCCACTGATCACTATAGGACTTATCAGTTATTGCTCTTGAGATTACCCCAAGCAGTCGAGGCTCTCCAATCAGTCCAGAAAGAGTGGCATTAGCCTCTGAGTATCAAGATTTTTAGAATACAATATCAGCTTTGTAAACTTTATTATTATTATTCTATAATATTTATTATTTCATTATTTCCAACGGACATCATACAATTTATAACGTGTGCATTATATAGCATGCTTAAAAGATAGACAAAAAAAAAATAAATATCTGTATAGACACGATATTAAATAATCAGGGAATGACACCACAATAAGGAGTCACTATCAGATGACTTATATAGATATATAACAACAAACTACTTAGGGAATAAATAATAAAACTATATAAAAAGTTAAAAATACGAGAAAGAATACAGGAAGCAATAAGAGAAAAAAACTAAAAAATAATCGTAATAACCAACAGCAATAGAAATACTATGCATAAAAATAACAATGACTAATATGTCAACAACAATCCAACCTGCATAAAAACATAATTAATCACAAGAATCAATGAACAATTAAAAAAGCAATATAAAATATCAAGTAATAGCAAAATATTATTATCAAAAAGAGATAACACATGCTGACAACAAACAAAAAGTCAACAACAATCCCACCTGCATAAAAAACAATATCAATCACAAGAACCAATGAAAAATTGAATAAAGCAACAACAAATAAGCAATAGTAAATAACAAATTGTAACACAGTAGTAAAGAGATAACACATGCTGACAACAACAAAAAGTCACTCGCAGCAATGCGTAAAAAGTGCTCAACAGATGCTTTAAACTGGCTAGGAGAGCAGGAAAAGAAGTCCAGGTGATTGTATATGCGGTTTACCCAGCCGTTGAACCCGCTCCATAGTGCAATTGGCCTTCTGGAAGGAATTGTTATGTCTCCTAGCAAACAACTCCATGGTTCACCTATAACAGCATGATGACGTTGTGATAATATTATTATATAGCAGGCCATTTTAATAACGGAGAAGCGTTTTCCTAAGGGCCTAAACAAGGTATAATACACTCATCCTCATGAACTGAAAAGTATCCTGAAGGTTTCAGGATTACGAACTGCATTAGGAATCTTTAAAGTTTTACTAGCTGGATGTTTATTAGGGTTAATACAGTAAAAGTCTGTTATTAGAAATATGTTAGGAAGGAACACTTAAAATGTATTTTTTAGTTCAAATAACTTATTTGTTTTAAGTAATTTAATTCATATTTTAACTCAAAAGTGACGTGATGAATGTTTGTTGCTCAATAGTTCTTTAAAGTAATTAATCATTCGTTTCAGTTATTCTACAAAATGTGATTAGTAGTTAAAGTTTTAAATAGAGCGCCATTAACACCACTTACTTGGCAGATAATCCTGAAAGATAATTTTATGTAAAAACATTATATTAAAATAGTATGGTACAACTCTTTTGATGTTTTATATCAAATATTTTCATATGGTGATAGAAAACTCGGTTGCTCTACAGTGCTTAGAGATCGTGTCTAACACATCGTAGTGCACTCAATTGAGTACTTTATGAGACAATGAGACTACCACTTCACCTATTTATGGGTATCTCTGATGTCGAAACGATGTAAAATGTTTCGTTTTGAGCTTCTTCGTCGTCGACTTTCTTTGGATCTTTCCGTGATTCTAGATTCCGGGAGTTAAGTCTAAGGCAGTATCAGATACCAGACGCTGCAATAAAAGCACAGTAACTTATCAGTCATACGTAAATTTTCTGTTTATTCATCAATAAAACTATAACTATGACATTCGAAATATATAATAAAAAGCAAAATAAAATGGCTAAAAATACAAGATTTTTTTTATTGAATTTGGTTGTTATTATATATACTTTCTTAAACGGTATCTAGACAAAATTAACTAATTCTTTAGAAATACCTTAGAGAGAATGTAAATTTAAAAAGACAGAAAACTGTACCTTTTGACAAAGGAAGGTTTTAATTGGAACCAGCCGAAATGTATTTATCTTTTTAACCTCTCAAAATGTACACTGAAATAATTTATACCTGATATGCCTAGATTTTTTTAACAATAGGGCTTCAAAATATTATATGACATATTCATTAAATAAAAAGTTGCTTCGATTTTGAAAATTTCGTGTGAACCCGTGGGTCTGTTGGCTAGTATCGAGATAACGTTTTTATTTCAAATAAATATTTATGAAATCGCATTGAATAGACTATTACCGCAATTTTATTACACAAGAATAAACTTAGTAATAATCCATCAAACCAACTAATTTCCAATGCATTTAAAATAAATCACTTTGAATTGTTGTTCGCATAGAATAGACAATCACCGCATTTTATTACACAAGAATACATTTTATTGTGTAGTAAAGTTATGTATTAATAAAATTGATATTAATCCATTAAACAATAACAAAGTCCAAAGCGATACATATAAATCGCATTGAATCATTCAGACAATTACCGCATTTTGAATTACTCAAGAATAAAATTAGTAATAATCCATCAAACCAATGAAATTCCAATGCGGTACTTATAGATAAATTTGAATTGTTGTTCGAATTGAATTGAAAATTACTGCATTTTTAATTACTCAAGAATAAAATTAGCAATAATCCATCATATCAATGAAATTCCAATGCGGTACGTATAGATAACTTTGAATTGTTATTCGCATTGAATAGACTATTACCGCAATTTTATTACACAAGAATATACATAACATTCCATCATACCAATGGTTTCCTAATGCAATACATATGTCACATTGAATTGTTGTTGACATAAAACAGAAAAGGTCAATCAGGCATTGGAGCTCCAATTATCAACTGAAGGTTATAAGGTAGAGTACCATCAGGATGCAATATGTTTAGAAAAGACTATGAGAAAAGGAATACAGGGTTATGTACTGCGCCCCTCAGCCTCAGAATGAAATCTACACAGCGAAATGTCTCTATCTCAGTTAACAGTAATTTAATAAATATAAGTGATGCCGTATAATGTAAGGCCAGACATTAACTATAATTATTAAGTATTACAAATTTATGTTCAATTTAAAAATAAATCTTCACCCCTTAATCTATGCTTGGCTGAGAAGTAAATTAATAAACATGTAAATAAGTGAAACTACATACATAAATAATTAAATATATTTAAAAAGTTTACTATACAAATAAGAAACGAAAAGTCTTTTAAAAAGTGCTTAATATTGTAGACACGTTTTAAGGCATTAACAAACTTCAGTTTACAATCTGATAACATACGCTGACGATAGCAATGCCGGAACTTGTCTGAAATATTTAAATATTACTTTAAGGATTATTTCTTATATTTGTATCAAATACAATATAACCATGCAATATGGAATAATTAATATGCAACACTTTTATATGAAGTCTTTCGAGAAATTATTATGTGACAATCGTATTATTAATTTAAATGTCGATATGTATAAATGTAATACTTTTAAGAGATTCTAGCTTTCCCGGACCTACTTGTATCAACAATAGCATTCTAAGAGAGCTAAACCAACTTTGTAGAATGTTGGTTAAATTTACATTCAATTAAAAAAATAAGGATGAATAACTATTAGTTAGAATTGGAGAATATTCTCTCAGAAGCCAACGAACTGTACACAACCTTCCTATTACACGTTTAATTACCTATCCAAGAAGCAGGAACTTCGGTAATGTGGCATTTAAAGGGTAAGTGTTTAAGTTCGTAAAGTGCTTCATCAGTTCTCCTCCTGCTATAATCTGAACAATGTGATTTTCTGCACTTTTTATTAGTAAAGAAAGTCAATCGGAATATTGAATGGTAATCAACTTATTAATGGATTGAAAAATATTATATTATCTGTATCATACACCTCACTGTAAGTTGTGGGTTTATTATTTAATACAAAAAAGCTATTATTATTACTTAAAACTGAGATTTCACAAAATTACTGTTGCATATTCTAGACTGATATGGGTTGGTGAACCCAGGATGGTTCACTTTTGGCTGGTTTCTACCTTCCAGTTGAACCTATACTGTTTGTAAAAAAACCGATGTGTCACTTAAATCTGCGTAACCTTATGGACGTCCAGTGGTGGCATATCACTAACCGGAAATGTCGAAATGTCTAGGGCGCAAGGGTAATTCTATAGTTCAGTTTACTGCCGAAGATAAATGTTTGAGTCAAAGGTTTTCGTCAGCCTAGCCATAAGGGTGTGCTATCTCCTACTTTGTCTGAAGAGCCTGTCTCTGAGCTGGATTCTCCTCCTTTCTAGGGAAAATTACTTGATATTAGTGCCCTAAACGTTTCCCCATGGATCTCGTTAGGAGGCGGCCTCTACTCCCAACCTTACCCATCCAAAATATCCTGCCACTCTGGAACTGCCAGCGCAAAGGACCTTATAGGACTAGGCACAATTCTTACTCTGCAAAGCTTCTCGTTCTAAGAGAGAGAGAAATAGAAATGGGTAGGCTAGGTGATCAAAGTACTTCCACCATATACAACGATTGGCCGATTAATTTACAGTCACTGAAAAAAATTAAAATACCAGTATTGCACTATAAGTAATAAGTATTGTATGTCAGTTTTACTTGAAATATTCATACCGAAGTGAGTAAATACGATGGCTGAGAGAATTTAAACCGATTGTACTTACCTCACTGACTGTGAAACACAATATGATGTGTATGATTTTAAAACTAAAGTCATATGAAAATTAAAGTCACAGGAACTAAAGTTTAAAATATATAAATTTCCAAACCTTGAAGAGCTGTAGCGAACATAAACATGTGAGTCACCTCAAGAGACGCAATAATCTATTGCGATATCTTTATCCTGTTAACGCCAACCCGTGTAAATATACACATCAGTAGTTTTACACACAAACATAACTATATTATTTAGACAACTTATTAACTCATGAGACCATTAAAGTATTACAATATCGTAATGCGTTTAACGTCATTTTATTTTTTTTTTACTATACTTGTATATAGTAATATAAATATTTGCCCTTTCAGAGTGGTAGCTGCCTCTTTTTCATATTTTACAACGTAAATCGTAACATTAATTATGCACAAAACACTAAAAGTAACAAAAACATGGCCGTTTTATATATCAAAAGTGAACTAAAAAACTTATATTAAGTGCCGAATCATGTCGGTAAGGTCGTGTGTCCATAGATCAGACATATATCCGACAAAACAGCATAAGACTACAAAAGTCATGTGCACACAACAATGGCGTTTATTAGGAATCATGTTGTCATATCAAATCATCCGTCAACAATGGAATGCAAACAGAGAACACAACATACACAACACATAATTGGCAATGAAGCAGTAATTACCACCTTATATTCTGTACTATAATGGTTCGTTTTACCTTAGTAGATCAATATTAAACAAATAACACAACGCATAAAACATATAATTGACAACTGCGCAGAAATTAACAACGGAATATTCTGTGCTATAATGGTTCGCTTTCCGTAGTGGATAAATAATAAACAAAGAACACGACATACATGACTCATGAATAGCAATTAAGCTGTAATTACCACCGACATATTCTGTACTATAATGGTTCGTTTTACCGTCAATCAATATGAAGCATGGTGCACTTAAATGGGTGGAAGGAAGGTAATGGGCATACTCTTTTGCTGAACATTTAAATTTGTATTTTTTTAAATTTCAGTATTGTCATGTGGGTTTAGATTTCATTCACCAATACTTTTATTCTAGTAGTTGGATTCGGTTACATATTTAATCCTAATTTAATAATGGTACCTAGAGTGACCTGATTGAACAGTTAAACTGAAAATTTTATGTACGACACTTTAATTTATATTCGTTAAAAATTATCTTTATGATCATATGTTGATTTTCCAGAATGTAATGCAAAATGTATCTACCATTTATTTTAAGAATGGTGGTCTAGTTTGAGTAAAGCTTATTGATTAATTATAATGATCATGAAATGCTAACTGTATTTTTTAACCAGAAGGGAGTTATCTGTCTTTTCATGCCGCTGTGAAAAAAACATTAGCCTACAATAGAATTTGCACTGGGAGAAAAAAATGTAGCAGAATAAAAATGTAATGAACATTTAAGATAACCTTAATGCTGATTTTGGCTTAATTAATTAAAACTAGCCTTTGCATTCTATAAATTCTCTTTAAAACTTTGCTGAAAATTAAAACTTTACTAGTTTTCTTCCAATGTGAATACTATTTTAGACATAAATAATTTCAAATTCAAAATTTATTTTTGTTGCGGAGTTAAACAAAATTACAATGTACGACGTGTACTATGATCGAATTTTAAAATCTAGTAGTATAATCATTTTGAGTTTTCAATTTGAATCATTTATGCAAAAAAGACATTCAGTTTATTGTAAAATTAAATATAAAAGGATTGTTTTATCTTCACAGTTACACAGTTTTTCCGTCCACAATTTTACAATTAAAAATAACTTGAGTTCTTTGCTAACTAACATGTTATGTTTACAAGATCTTTCAAAAGGATGTATTCATTACAATAATTTGCAGATAAACCCACCAGTTCCAGTACGTAATTTTCTAAAATATCAACTTTTAAATTATTACTAATAGTACTTAGCATATAAAACAACGTTATAGATACGAAATGAAAATTAAAAAATTAATGTAAAATAAAGATGTACGAAGATCTCTCTGACACTTAACCTGGGGACCAACGGGAGGTGACTTCCGAACCACCACCAATTTATTGGTCATGCAATTTACTTCTAAAAACAGGGAAACCATGAGAGGATTATTTTAAAATTACATTTTAAACATTTCTCAGATAAGCGATTGTCACTGAAATATATTCCGATCTCCTGATCCATTCCAGATTTAATAATAAAGAGCAGTGTTTTCAGGTTCTAATGTCAGAGAATGAAACAGCTTTTATAAGCACATGTGAAATAAGTAGAATTTCTGTCCAATATTTTATAGTATAAAAGAATGTAAAATATTTTATATCTCTACATGGTATTTTGTTGAGCGTGATTAAAACAGTTTGGACAAAGATACTAGATAGATAGATACTAGGACTTAACAACGGCATCACAGATAATTTCCTATTGAAAACATTAATACATCGTAAACGATTTTTTCGATGACATTACTAATAGGTATAATTAGTAAAAAAGAGTTTGTAAAACTATTACATAATAATTAAACTGAGAGTGTAAAAGTATTGTAGCGCCTGTAGTCAGTGATTAAAAATTGCTTCATTAGTATGAAATAAAAAAATGAAATTTTTTACAACATTTCCTAATATTTTTTAGAATAACTCCAATGATTATAGCAATAATGGAACATTTCAAGCTATAGTGCATGAATAGTAAACTTGAAGTTCACATTGTCTTTATTGAAAGCCCTTATAACGTAATATGGTGGAGCAATACGATAATATTAAAACGGATGTGTATCCGGCGTGTCTCAGTTTTTGCTTCTTAAGCTACTGTAAATATGCTATACTCCAATTGCAAGGAAGAATTTTGGGTATCCAAAATAAATTAAATAGTTTAAATTATACTAAAATAAATATCTTGGCAAAAAATATATTCTACAATAGGTATTTTTTGCTTAATGAAATAACAAATTATGGAAAGAGTATTTTATAATAACTAGTACTTCAATACTATTATTTTCGCGTCTTATTTTGATGTCCACACTGTTTTGTGTGATTGTGTATTAAACAAACATAAAACCAACAAAATCCACACATTATTATTTAAAAACCTTTGCATTGTTAATATTAATAGGATATACGTAAAAAGCAATATTTATAGGAGAAAGGGCTGAACCATGTAAGATAGTATTTGAAGGTCCTTTCACGCGTCCGCTATTTATCAATTTTAAAGTATTTCCTTCAGCAACGAGGGTCTTCCAGAAAATTGAATACTTCTGTCATATATTTCGGTAGTCAAGATAACTATTTGGAATGCATTCCTTCCTATTGGAATGCATGCATTCCAGTACTGTTATTAGTAGTAATATTGTACTACTAATAATTTCTAACACTGTACACTTATAAGTACTACTGCACTTAAACTAACTATACTATCATGTCATGTAACTGAATATCTACCATATAAAACTTGCTAATTTTAATAAGGTACATCAGATCATTTTACAATGAATTCACTTAAGTATTTGTTAACTTAAAGTTTATTTTATAACACAGTTAAAAATGTGTGTTTTTAGGATCCTAATTAATTTTTATTCTTTCCTTTAAGGAGTGTAATTTTTTTGTTTAGTCGTCCTTAAGAATGTTAAAATTCAAAGTAATTGATAAAATATAGACCTTTTGGAGCACGTACAGATGCATATTATTAATTGGACAAAATATTATAAATTAATTTAGTGTGCTGTGTTAAGATAGTCGAGATACATGTGGGATTAATTAGGATAAAAACACAGAAGATGTTAACTTTTTTGGCTTTGTTACTTGCCTCTTTGGTTCCTACTTAATGGACTTTCTTTTAATAGCACTGAACGCACTTCTATCTAAATTTTCAGTCCTGGTTCCTCCCTTTCAACAGGTTATATTTTTGTATTTGATCTTTCGACCTGAAATGGATAAAAAATTATATTTTTTTTTTAAAGGAAAATTAATTACACGTGTAATAAATTCTAAATGTTGTAAGTGTTTGTATTTATTATATGCGAATAATTACGATCCTAATGAAATGTATTTTTAAAATAGTAATACCTTAAAAAAGCAAACTAATCGTTAAATGTGTTGCTAAGCGCTAATAATGAGAACGGCTAGGGTAATTCGGTTGATTCTTTTTCTTATTAATTTAAATCCGAGAACGATTATTCTGAAGAGAAAGGTTACAAAAGTTCCCTAGAATATTTTGGAATCCAGAAAATAATTTACTATTTGTGTTTCATTATCTAAATGTAACCGACACTTACCAGCTGTTACAATTCTAGCTAAAATTGGATGAGAATCAGTTTACATTTATATTTTACATAATAATAAAGATACAGTGATTTATCAGTAGTGAAATCCAGATAGGAAATAAAAAGTTAGTGCAGACTGTGCCAGTGATTAATTTGAAACAAATGCATTGTAAATACTATTTAAACGCCGTTTTAAAATCAACTCTAATGAGTAAAGCCTGGAATACAGTCGGAAAACAATACTTCTATAACGAAAAGACTTCCGTTATAGAAGGACATTTCCTATAATACTTCCGTATAAACGATTATTTTGGAAATTTGAATGAACCTAATTAGGATTTTCTTGTCGTTATTCAGAAACAAATGTAAATTTACTTCATCGGGAGCATAAAGCAATCTCAGCTATGACATTGTAAGTTAATTTTAAACGGCAGGAAGTAAGCTCCTTGCAACTGAAGTAGGCTTGTCCTATATATGTATTTATTTATTCTTCGTCCGGGCAAAAAGGCAACATGTACTGTGGTACAGGAAATAACTCAGAGCAGAAGCACATGGCAAAGGCTAGAAGGAAAATCTTTTTGACTGAATTCACTTTCTGAGAGTTGTGTAATTATATTTTCTTGAACGGGGTTAAAAAGACATACTTGGCTGTTACGTAAAAAATATAATTAATTTTAGCCAAATATTATTATAAACGTGACGTGGAAAATACACAATAAGATTCAGGACACATTTTAATCTCTGATACTTTCAACACTCAAATATGTTTATTTGTTAATCTTAATTTTATTTGAGTTTTAAACAATTTAAATATTTAGTTCGGTATAACTTTTAAAAGATAAGTTAAATCTAATTTATTTAAAGGAAGCCTTGTTAACCTTTTTTTGAGAAAACTTTTACAACAAAAGTGATTGTGTAAGCTTTTGGTAATTAAATTAAAATGCTTAACAAGTGCAAGGATTTTTATTTTAAGTCCAAATTAACGAAATGCTAATTAATAAACAGTTTCTGAATTGTTTTGAAAAAGCATTCTCTTGTCCATCTACCAAAATAAATATACTGAATTAATTTTCAAACTTTACGTTTTGAATTGATTAAGATCATTAAGTGCTGGTTTATTAATTCAAAAGATTACGTAAAGGGACTTTGAGAAACTTGCAGATCTCTCTACACTCACTTACATATGCAGGTTACCGAACCTTGTATCAACGAAAATATTTATATGTGAGTCACTGGTACAGGTAGGGTTAGTACTTATTATAAAAAAATTAATGACAACAAAATCATTAAAATCGAATAAAAATAATTAATTAAGAGCAGTTTTACAGTGACAAGACATGGGTCACATTGGGACCTCAATGTGGCTCATGCCTTGTCGCAAGTAATATTGCTGTAAATAAGTTATTTATTATTTTATGTAAATAATGTTGGCATCATTAGATTCTTTAAAATATCCTCTAAAACTTTTATTCATGAAAATCTTGAGAAACTGCTGTTGTTTTTTTAAGATATCTAAAGTTGAAAAGTTTTAATGACTACCATTTGAAAAGAATAAATATAATTTCATGAAAATTTTCTGAGATAGGCCTTTTTATCATCAAAATTTGAACCTAATTAGGCACAATTGACCTTATTAGTTTCTAAGATATACATTTTTTATAAAAAAAACACATTTAAACAGACAAATGGGAAACTAAGCATCAGAGATCTATGTTAATACTGTGACATATTACGTTTGTCTTGGCCTGAGCAATAAAGTCTTGTACCTTTGTCCAGAATGTTACAGAACATCCTAATATTGATGGAAAATTACGCAAACGTTCCGTAAGTAAAGTACATTTATCTGTTTAAGTCTCAGGTCAGTCTCTATTCAACCACAGCAAGGAGCACAACTTCTCTTCTATGTAGCCTCTAGCACTCTGCTGATGAGTTTCACCCTCTTCCCTCCGCTCATATCTTTTTAATATTCCCACTTCTATTTTAATTGGAGATTCAAAGCTCGGTACATGCTTCGAACTTTTCTTCTTACATTGAAATTTCAAACGACATTATATTGTAATTTAAAACGTTTCGGTTATTATAATACATTACCACTGTGCTAGTAGCTTAATTCCATTTTAAATATATTTAAATATTATGTAATGTAAATTTATTTATACTAGGCTTTTAGTATTAGCACCGAAGTAAGGATCATTATTAATTATACGACAAAGGTTTTTATTAAACATTCATACTGGATCTTGTATCTGCCATTGAACAAGTTTACAATTATGCAAATATATTTATTTAGTGGTACGTTATTAGGGCATTACAGAGTAATTTAAAATGTATTTACTAGAAATAACTAAAATATTAGCAAACATAATAATAACAAGAAAAATTTAACTGTGCAAAAATAATTAATTATGCCACCGACTGACTTATAAGTAATACAATTTATGTAAAAGTTCAGCCTATTGCAATCTCTTCCAAGGCAATTTCTGAAAATAGTAAGTTCACGGAATATGAATGGGACACCCAGAAACCAAAACCACTCCCGTTAAAAATGCTTTCTATAAGATTATAGTGTTGCTATATTATAAATATGTGTATATATATATACACACATATATTATATATATATTTATATATATATTATATTTATATATATATATATATATACATGTGATATGTGATATACATATAATATATACATATTATATATATATATATATATATATTTGATATATATATTATATATATATATATATATATATAATATATATCAAAATTTCTATTCTGCTTTTGGAGCCATTATATTCATATACACCGTTTAAAATACCATTGAAAGATTCATAGAATCGTATAATGAATAAAATTTTTGGACTTAAAACAAACGAATGATTTTTTTTACAATTCGTTTTAGAACAATTTGTTGTCAGAATTATGCATCAGATGAATCTATGTGTCAAGAAAGTTTACAGTAAAATTATGGAAATGGAAACAATAAAAAAATATGTTAGTTACCTGTTGCCTTAAAGACATTCCTAACCTGACTATGGGGTGTGTTATAAAGTCGGAGTTTTAAAACTTTCAAAATAATCTATCTTAAACAATGGCCTTACGTTAAATGTTATTAAATACCAAGACGCATATAACTTTAATATACGAGTACACGTTTTAATCGCCATAAATAAAGATATATTACTATAGAACATTGTTATTTATCAATAATACATTAAGTATTCCCGTATTTCCAGATTAAATGGGATAAAATAAAAAGTGGTCTTAGAAAGATGAAACAAGTGTAGTATATTTCAGTATTTATCTGATGAGATTAACAGCTTAGCGAGATCGTTCCGTTTAATTTGCCGCTATTTAAACCGTCAGTATTAATCGTGCTCTGGAATTATTAATTCTTATCTCTTTACTTTTCTCTTTTGTAAGAGACCTTCATAACTGACACTTATTCATCATTTAAACATTAAAATATCCTTTTTTTATAAATACTGTCTTAAAATGATAGCGAGAGTTTGATTACTGGTTGAGCGTTAACAAAGTTGCTGTTTCAGAAGCTAGATATTTTTGTATGTACATGAATTACAAAAGCTAGTTGGCTGCAATGTAATGGAAAGTAAAACTTTTTATGGTTTCTACACCTCCAGATGTGACGCATATTTTTTTACCACATTTCCTTTATGTTCAAGAGTGTATTATCTTGTTCCTCTTTTATAAAGTTGAAAAGTAAGTTGCACCCCGTCTTAACTTTTTGTAATATTAGATATATAAAGTCTGCGGCAATCTTACTAGCTACAAAGGGCTACAAGAATAAGAATATTTTGAAATTTTTGAATCTCAGTGGAAAGGGAGAGGAGTAACTCAACATTTTTAAATAGTACTTATATTCTTGTAACATAGAAAATTTTTTAGGTCTTGGTTATTAAATTAGAAAAAAAAACACTTCATGATTTGACATCGGACCACTCTACAATAAATGACACCCCCAAACGTAACTTATATCCAATAAGTTTCCCAAAATGTTTTAACAGTTCGCCTGAAAGGTGTTACTTATTAAGTTACTAAATAATGAGTTCTTACTGAGTTTAGTTGTAGTATTTAATTCTGAGTATGACGTAGATACCTATATATATATATATATATATATATATATATATATATATATATATAAATCAGCCGATCGTTGACGGGCAGTTGAACGTATTTTGCGCTTCGTTCGATTGCAATATTTCGTAGTATTGTGTTGTGTTTGTGATATAGTTACCAATTGATATTCTTGTTTATTACATTCTTTGTTTAGGAACAGCGATAAGTAATGTGTACTGGTTTAGTAATTGAGTTTCTCTGGTAGTTAAAACATGATATTTTAATAGAAGAACGTTTAGAACTCGTCGTACTCTTTGGACAATTAGAAACTTACAACGATACGAAAGAAACTTTTAATGAAAGCAACCCTGGCCATACTATTAGCAGGGCAGTAGTCAACAAATTAATTCAGAAGTGTCAACGAACTCGAAGTGTTGCAGACAACCCCAGAACCTGTCGACACCATACTTGTGCAGCTGTTGAAGTAGGCGTTTTGGTTGAATGTTTTACCACCCCAATAGCTAGCTAGAAGTGATGCCCATAAACACAATTTAACACTTTGGTCAGTGCAAAAGTCATTAAAAGGTTTATAGTTTCACCCTTATAAAATCACTTGTTTTTTTTTTTTTTGCTTTGGGATATTGGGGTGGATTCATAGATCCTCACACGTCAACCTGAGCTTATTGTGTGCCCCTTTGATGTTAGAGGGGTAAGCCTATCTTTGTGCCCTTAATTAGGCTAAGAAGCTTTTCCCCGATACTAGCATCTGGTTCGTCGCCTGGTTGTTTATCACCGAAAAAAGCCCTTCTCCTTGCTCCCAGTCTCTCACAGTCCAGTATTATGTGTTTTGCAGTCTCTTCAGACTTATTGCAGAGTCTACACTCCGAGACCTCATTTCGTAAACCTAGAGTGTTTAGGTGTTTCCTGAAGTGGCCGTGTCCAGTGATCAAGGCAATCACTTGCTTAACCCGATCCCTGCCCAACCCCATCAGCCATCTGGTGAAGCCGGAGCTAGAATCGGCAAGCAGTCTTTTGCCGAGTGCTTGTCCTTAGTGACTCTGCCACCGCAAGCGGTGTGTCTTCCTGGACCATTTGTTTATACTTTGGTAAGCGGCTGACTTGCTTATACCACAACTCGGTTCTGGACCGGTATATGGCATGCTTGCTCCGCTTTTGGCAAGCCTGTCGGCGCATTCGTTGCCACCTATGCCTGTGTGGCCCGGTACCCAACCAAGACGCACACAGTTGCGTGATAAAAGCTTGCAGAGAGTGTTAAAGCACTCCCACACAAGCCTGGATGAAATGCTGGAGACCATTTCGAGAATAGCGCTTGGGTTTACAACTTCAGTGATGGCGCCATGGCTCGCGTTAGACGCGCCATTCCTCCACAAGCCAGCAACCATCAGCCGATAAGCTGACTTACGCGCTTCAGCTTTTATATGGACATCAAGAGGTAGAAGTCCTAAAGCCACCTCGAGGGTCGCTGAGGGACTGCTCCTGAATGCTCCGGTTACAAAAATTGTGCTAAGCCTTAGTAAGCTTTCAAGCTTGGCTTTGGCAGTTACCTGATTCACCTTTGTCCACCAGACTAATGAACCATAAGTGATTTGAGGCCTTACAACTGCTTTGTAAGGCCATAGTGCTATATGGGGTTTTACGCCCCATGAGATTCCTGCAAGTCTCCTGGACGTCATGAGCGCCCACTTTGCTTTGTACAGGATATTATTAAGATGATCATTCCACGTAAGCTTATGGTCTAGAGTCAGTCCTAAATATTTGACTGTCTTTGACCACTCAAGCTGAGTGGATGCGAGTTTCAGCCTAGAAAGAGACTCTAGGTTCTTTTTCCTAGTGAATGGTACAACTACTGTCTTAGAGAAATTTACTTTCAGTCCCTCTCCCTGACACCAGTTGTGTACATGTTGAAGGTTGGTATTCATGATATCAACAACAACATTTGTATATTTTCCCTGTACCATAAGGACTATGTCGTCTGCATATCCTTGGACATAGATTCCATTGTTAGTAAGGTCCTCAAGTAGACCATCTACTGTACTACTAGATTCCACAGTAGAGGTGACAGGATGCCTCCTTGAGGACATCCCCTTGTGGGTGCGATCACAAGCGATTCTTCATTGAGATCGGCCCTGATCCGTCTGGAGCACAGCATGGCCCTAAGCCACCGGCACAGAGCTGGCTCGAGGCCACGTCGCTGTGCTCCACTTACCATTGCAGTGAATTTGGCATTGTCAAAAGCTCCTTCAATGTCTATGAAGGTGCACAATGCCAATTCCTTGGCGGACAGGCTATCCTCAATCCTACTGAATAGTTGGTGCAGTGCTGATTCACAGGATTTGCCTTGCTGGTATGCATGCTGGTTGCCTCTCCACCAGTCTTTCTAATGTTTTCAGTAGAAACGAAGATAAACTGATGGGACGAAAAGATTTAGGGACAGAGTAGTCCGCTCTCCCTTTTTTAGGGATGAAGACCACCCTGTTGAGACGCCAGACTTGTGGTATGTACCCATAAGCTAGGCTCGCCCTGAATAGTTTACATAGAGGGTAAGGAGATTCTCCGGCCCTTGTTGAAGCAGGGCCGGAAAGATTCCATCCCCTCCTGCAGATTTGAAAGGGGCAAATTTAGAAATTGCCCATTTGGCTTTAGAGAGAGTGACAATCCTTCTGGCAATGGCCCAGCTACCACGATAAGCTCTTGGCCGTGAGCCTGCCTCATGGTTACCAGACGTTCCAGTGTCGTCATTCTCAAAGATAAAATCAGGGAAGTGAGTCTCAAGGAGAAGTTTGAGGCTATCACTAGACCCGGAAGTGTGTTGACCTCCCTGGGACCAGATCCCAAGTGACCGGTTGGACTTGAGGCTAGTAAACGTTGCAGTCTAGCTGCCGCGCTTAACTCATTTACCTTCTGTGTAAACTGCCTCCAGGAACTTTGTTTTGCTTTTTTAATTGCTAGGCTGTATTCTGTTAGAGCTCTATGATAGGACTCCCAGATACGGCTCCTTTTGGATTGATTGTACAGCTTCCTGACATTAGCCCTTTTGCGAGCGAGGTCCGCAGTCCACCACTTAGTATTGGTTTGACTCTTCCCCCGTCGCAATGGGCAATTGTCGTGGAAGCTATTGATTATAGCATTCTGCAGGTCAGAAGCTATCTGATCTATGTCTGTGAAGCATCGCACCCTTCCGCCTACCGATCCCAACTGTGACTGAAGGTCAGACTTATATCCCAACCAGTCAGTCCTCCTGGGATTGCAATAGAGGACCTCTGCAGCCTCATCTTGCAAGTTAAAGCGGATATACCTGTGATCCGATAATGAGGCCTCTTCGCTTACGTGCCACTTATCAACCATTCCAAGTATACCTTGTGTGCAGATTGTTATGTCAATAACTTCTTGTCTAATTCGTGTTGCGAACGTAGGGCGGTTACCTTTATTACATATAAATAGGTCCCTACTTAGAAGAAATTGTAAAAGTGCCTCACCTCTGGGGTTAGTGTTGGTGCTGCCCCATCCAGCAGAGTGATGGGCGTTGGCGTCACAACCTAGAAGAAGTTGTTGACGTCTGGCTTGTGCTTCTTCCACCAGGAGCTCTAGGTCTCTTGATGGAGGGAGTTCCCTGGCATCATATGGCAAGTATACGGAGCCTACAATTGTGCTCTGCACTATGCCTCCATTCTTCCAGGTCAGTGTGCCCACAGTGAGATCTCTGGAGCAGAATTCGTTGAGGGTTAGAAAATCCAAGCCTCTCTTCAACAGGATGCAGGTTCTGACATTCCTTAGAGAGGTACAGTAAATTAACTTACCTTTGGTTTCATTTAGGCCCGCCACTCTCCTTGGTGAAGCCATGGTTCTTGAATCAATGCCAGATCAAATCCCTCCTGGAGGAAGAACTGGCAGAAGGCTGCCGAGGCAGCCCTACTGTGCTGGAGGTTGATTTGTAGAACTCGTGGCATTGTCCTTGACTGTCGAGGAGACACTTGAGACCTGCCAGAGTCCTAAGTTGGCTCTACAGTTGGAAGCCTTCACAGCCTTGTAGCAGGCTTGGATGGAAGGATTTTCCACTCGTTTACATTTAGGTTGGGGTTCTGCTTATTGAACATTTCAAGTACCTTTTCAGGTGTCTTCTTCAGAAGCTTCGGGTGAGCTCTGAAAAACACCCTAGTGGACCTCAAGATGTCATTACGCAGACCCACTCTCAGAGAGATGTCATCTCCCAGAGGTTTTATTCTTTGAATAACTTCTTCCAGCCAACGTTTGGTGTGCTCGTTGATGCAGGAAGCAATTAAAACACCTTTCTCTAGGTAGGCGCCCGCAAACGATGGAACGGAACCATCCTCCAGGAGTTGGATTTCTTCCATAATTGCGTCCTCGATGGCTTCTCCTTGCTCTGCACTAAGCTTCGCTTCCGGGTAGCCTTCGAGGGCTATGGCCATTTTGATCGCAGCGACCTCTCTGTAGGTAGCCTTGGGTGTGCTACCAGAGGCCTCGGGATCGTGGGCTTCGGGCTTTTGGGTTTCCCTCCTAGCCTTCTTTGCAGGTCCCTCAGCGGAGGGCGGGGTGACCAAGGTGCCTCTGGGGCGTTTGGCCGACCCCTCCCCCGCCTTGGTACCCGCAGTTGGGCCCGGAGTTGAGACCTCCTGCCGTTCTGGGTTCTTTTTCTTCTTCTTTTTCCCCCTCCTCCACTTGGAAGGGAGATCACTTGTTGGTGGTATAAGAACTGAACGAATATGATTTTTATAGAAGTCTAAAATGTAGTGAGATCATGACGCAGAGGCTTGAATCAAGAGCGGTATCTTATTCAAATATTATTTTAACTGAAGAAGAATCATTTCATCTCAATGGACAAGTTAACCTAAATAACTGTAGGTATTGAGCACAAGAGAACCCTCACTGGTATGGCCAGGAAGGCCATACAAAACACCCATAGAAATTAAAAATATGAGGCGTTATGATAGGTTATTTTATCGTAGCATCACTTGTTTTTGTTGGCAACTTGAATGGTGTAACCTACAACAACATGTTAAATACACAGATACTTTCAGCTCTCAACATCTCAACGGAAACAACTACAATACCAGATGTTACCGCATATTTTAATATAGATTAAGTATTTTTTCAGCAAGATAGTTCCCCTCCCCATTAAGCAAGAGTTGTAAGGGGTTCGTTAAACAGCAATCACTGGATTAGGTGGAGGGGAAATATAGAGTGACCAGTCCGGTCAAATGACCTAAACCCCATAGATATCAGCTTGTGGAGCCATTTGAAATCAGTGGTAAACAGCTCAAACCCAGAATATATTGAATAACTAAGAGAGCGAATAGAGACTTAATACAGAAAAATTTAAAATTAAATATGAAAATGTCAGAAACATGTTTAAACAAAAATTGTATTACTCCACGGAGAGCAATTTGAACAATCAATTTGATGTATGGAAGTAATAATCTCTTAATTAAATTAATATGTACTTAAACAGTTAAGTATACAGTACTCATAACTGATTTGTTTAAATATTTAAATTTTTAATAGTTTTATTTGAATTTCATGTAATTTGAATATAAATGTATAACAAAATAAATTAGCTTGAAAAAAATACACTTTAAGAAGGTTCTCTCTGTGGTTAAACAAATATTGTTCTTGACTTTTAGCCTTTCATTTCATAATCTGAAAGATTGTATTAAGATAAGTAATTAATGCAAATGACTTTTCAATATTATACCTTTGGGGCTGCCATTTCATGAAAAGTGGTACGATTTCAATGTTGTGTGTGTTTTATGGACTAACCAAGAACTTTAAAATGACATGTTAAAAGACTATAAATGATATTTGAACATTTTTAGTTACACCCAACTTCCCTTAAAAAATTAAAAAGGGTTAAACATTTGAAAACTGTCATTATTACTGTAACCCTTTGTAGCTAGTAAGATTGCCGCAAACAGATTTTACATATAAAAAATAACAAAAAAATTAACTGAGGGTGCAACTTACTTTTAAATCACGCTCTATACGCAACTTTCAAAACTTCCATTTTAAAACACATACACACTCCGGAATATATGTTTCTGTATCATTTTGAAAGCATCTCTGAAAATATGAACCTTTATATTTTAAATCCTAAAATTACCAATAAATATGTATTTGTATATATTATAAATTATGAATATGTATATCTTGTTTCTTCTCTTATTTCATTGTATGAATTTAAATAACACGTAACAAATCATACAGTTGTCTGAGTAGGTAGGAACTCCTTTGTACAACTTCCTGGAGACTATTGTTACACGTTACAAAGGAAAATTCAACAAAAGAAAAGACTTCTTATGTCCTTTTACTACCTGCTATTATATAGTGATGATAACGTAGTTAATATAGGTAACTTTACGGGTGACTGAAACACTTACAGTAGTTACGTAATTACCTTGAAACTAGTTTTCCAGATTTCCTATCTGATCAGGCTCAATGCATTCAAAAGCAACTATTTAAATATATTTTACGAGTTATAAATATTTTTGCATACTTAGATATAAACAGGAATTTTATTTAATACTAAAAATGCACTTATAATCAAAATGAAACAATATTTAAAGATTTTAAATATTTAAAGCTGTGGTTACTAACCACATCGTTGAAATACCATGTTTCTGCACATATTACGTTGCACCCATTAAACGAACTGAACATCCAAGCCAATTTTCACTGTAGCATATTATCATAAATCCTGGTTTTTTCTTGAGAGCAGTGGAATAATTTTCCCCAAAAAATAATTGTTCGCCAGTTACGTTAGTTTAAATGGAGGTCACATTTGAAGGATATAAAAAGATTATAAAGTAATAAACTATAATTTTTCAAAAATTTCATTTTGTGTACATTTTTGTTCTTAAATGTATGAATGTGCAGAAAATTTATTCTGAGAGAAAAAGTACTTAATATTTCATTTTATATTTTTAACGCTTCACAAATCCATTTCGATCTCCACCGAAATGTAGTGCAGCTTACGACCTTAATTAAACATATTCCTGATTTAAAGTTAGTTTTTTTCAGTATGGAGGGATTGAGGCAGATTTTTCCTGATATTTATAGTTCAGAGTTACAAGAAATTAATAAAATTTCCTTTCTAGATCTGTAATGTTAGCTTGTCCTCAGGTGGGTACATAATCCAAAACACTGCAAACCACGTTGAAAAATCAAATAATGCTACAGTGTTGTACCACTGTTTTAGGTTAAACAGGTAATACTGAAACTTTTTTTACTATATTTTGACAGACATCACACGGCGGAGTAACTACTGACCGGTGAAAGTGCTATAAAGGTAATACTGAAACTTATTACTAATCTTTCACCTAACTTGGCACCCAGTCCTGAGCTGTTAATTGTCAACAGTTAGAATTGTTATATTCAATCAAATTTTAACACATTTATAAGTAAGTATGAATAGGTTCATTATTTAGTATGAAATTTTTTTATTAGCTAAAATGATGTAATCTAAAGAAAAATCTATATTTATAGTTTAATTTATTCAAACACCTTGGTATATTTTAAGAATGTTTATAAAGTGGTCTTACATTAAAGTAAGGATTAAAATTATAAGAAATGCGTTCTAAAAATTAAAAAAAAGAAAAATAATATACAAATAATTTATAAATAATATTGTAGTTTTTTTAATTGTAGAACAATAAAATAAATTATACATTTTCTTTAACATTATTTGGACTAATTTTAGCACTTATCTTATTTAACCTAAAAGGTAATTTTTACTTTGTGACTCTTAATGCGCTTGTTCTAAATTGCCCAGTTTGATTTTGAAGGAATCTTTTCAAGTCCCTTGTACTCACAGTTATTAAATATTTCGTTATGAGCCAATGCATCTTGTATACCAGTTTATCGTCTTTTGTGTTGGACGAATACCAATAGTTATTCCTCCTAATATGTAAGGGCTTTGTTGTTAAACTAACATAGTCCTTGGTATACAATTTATATGACAACTGACAAATTAAATTTGTTAATTTAGAGTTAACGTTCTTTAAAATTAGGTATGTTTTATTGGTTGTGCTACTTGTAAAATTTTTAAAGTTTGTTTTCAAAATGGTGGTTATAAAAAAATAGTATGTATTAGCATGTGAATTAGGAATTTGGTCGGGCAATAATTTAAATCTTATCATAAGGTTCTTCGGATTAGGTGCTTTATAAAAATAGTTTTCGAAGGATTTAGTAACGGCTTCTGTAAAGTAACCGTTTTTAATTATAACTCTTACTAATTACACTTACTGATTCGAGTTTAATCATTAGAGTTTACTAAAGATAAAAAAATTAGACCCTTTTAAACCGATCTCAGACTTTGCTAGCGAGTAGTGAAAGTGGCATCGCTGAGGGCCTCTCACTAAATTGGAAAATTGCTCAGGATTCTTTAGTAAATTAACTTTCATTCTTTCTTTAAAGGGTTCGGGATTGAAATGCAAATTCCCTTAACTTCATTATACAAACACTTTAGTGGATATTTTGCACTTAAATCAACTTTTTTAATCATAAATACAAAGAGTTTTACGATATAGATTTAAAATTACCTTATATAGTTTGTTGTTTTTGTCTACATGACAGAAATGATTTACCTTAATCAAGAATAATGAAAGTTGATCGGATATTAAGTGTGATTTTTGTTTATGTTGCCAAAGGGTCTATAATTTGAGTGTTTCACTGAACGTAGTAAATAAAAATCATGCGTGTGTGTTTTTGTTTGTAAGTGTGCGTTTATTTGAAAGTGAGAAGTGCAAAATGGGAAGTTCAAATACCTACCTGTCTTCATTTAGGTTATCGTCTCTCTATACCATATAATATACAGATGTTGCAAAATAACAATTTAGTACTCATTTAAATTAAAAATTAATGTAAAAAAGATCTAATTTAATTAATCCTTAATTTCAATCATAATAAAGTAGTCTATTATTATTTTAGATACATTTAAATGCGTGGTGTTTTAGAAAAACACACTTTGGATTATTAACAAAAACCGGTCACATCATTTTAAAAGTTACATAATAAAAATATGTTCACATAGTATTGTAAAATATGATTTAATGAACTGTATGGAGTTTAATTGTTCGGTGCATAAATGGGCAAGTAATATAAAATCAAATGTTTAAACCTCTTCGTGGGACAGTCATACAAGACACACACTCAAACAGAGTCACTGTTGAAGTGTTTGCATGGCCACACGCAAAATTGATAAACGTTTTAATAATATTGTAAAGCCTATTCCACAACCACAGCAGGATGCGGAACATACAAAGGACTCGGACTGAGTTTGTTGTCCATCTAACTTTTCGGGAAATGGGTATTTTTAGACGGTGGAAGAGCGAGTAAGCGGCTGAAAGAATCAAGAAGGATGCTAGGCTAGCAAAAAGAAAAGAAGGCACATGGAGGAAGAGAATGAAGAGAAATCAGATAATTCCCAATATGGAGCATGCCCTTTTTTAAAGTGGATATTATATGCCTTATCGTTTTATGAGTTTTACTAAATTTTTCCGAGTGTTGCAGTTTACTATTGTTATTAAGGATAACTATAATGTAGGATACCGCTGTGCACAGCGACTAGAAACTGACTCGTCACCACGCACAAGCCTCTATGGCCCATGTGGGATTAATTTCATTCATATTATGTGTACTGTGCTTGTTTGCAAATTTTGAAATTAATTTGATTTTGATTTGATTTGATTACTAAAAAAAAAATACACTAATATATAAAAATAATTAACTTAGAGATATGAAAGGTTTACACACAATTGTTCGGATATAGGTAATATTTAGACCCATTTTTATTACTTTGACATTACTTGGTGTGATATTACTTTGTGTTACGTTGTTATACCAATTACATGGTATACTTTAAATAAAAATAAAAATTTAATAAATAAAATTTTATTTTAGAATTGTAAATGGATAGGGAATAAAAAAGTAAATTTATATTGTAATCCAGCGGCAGGCACATCGCGCTTGGAATCTGGTCTAGACCTGACTTGATGGCAGTGAATGCTAAACAATAGTCTACAGTGGACTCAATCTTTTGTTAGGCGGCGAACCTGCGTTGAGAGTGATTCAAACAGGCCTGCAGGAACAGGAGCGTAGTCGGTGCAGGCCAAGAAAACACGCTCTGCTTCCATTCCGAGTTGAGAAGCGATAGAGTAAAGTCTTTAGTGCGAGTTTAAAAGTAGTGTCGGGCGTAGGATCCGTTGGTATAGATTATTTTAATACCGAACTCCAAGACCTTCACGACCAAAGAGCTAAGTACTTTTGACTGAATTATTAAATTTTTCTAAATTTGAAATTTGAAAATTTAAGAAGTGAATTAATTTGAAATTGGAATTGAAATTTGAAATTAACGATCAAATTCGGTTGAGTGTGGACTAATATATATCTAAATTGTAAAGGAGTTATTTATTTAAAGTCAAACGTAAAAATTTAATTGAAATTATAGGGATTCTAGTTAAAATTAAGAGCTGCAGGTGCTGCACCATATCCTGTAGGAACTTGTGAAAAATTCCTGTTGAGAACTGTTTAGATTTGTTTGAGAATTTTATTTTAAAGAAGTTTATAATTTTTATTTTATTAGTTTTGAGAAGAAGCCTATTTATTTTATTTCATACAAATTTATTCAAGATTATTATTTTATTTTATATTTTATACACACGTATTTGGAGGACAGTGAGTCCATGTTAAATCGAAAGTGCCTTGCCTAAGGAAGTAGTAATTTTAAACTATTGTGCAAAACATTTCATTGGTGGAATACAAGGTTAATAATTGAAATTTGGATTGATTTAATAAACCTGAATATTTCTAGAAAGGTGCAGTTTTAATTTCCACCAGTATCTACTTAAATCTTATGAGTTCGAGAATATTTAAGGTCATCATAATAAAAACAAAAAATTTTGTATATTAACATTTAGTATACAAATAAGTGCGCTACTCTGCTATATTCTGGTGAACCTTAATAAAATTGAACTTAGTGGTTGTTCATTAATAAGTGGCTTGGATACTGGAAATTTATAAAGTGTTTAATATTAAACATTTAAAATGGCACTTAAGGTGGACTTGTTAACCAAGGAGGAATTGGACTATGAAATTAGGTTAAGAGGTGTGGAAGTGTCTCCTAGTCTTAAAGTGATAGATTTAAGGAAAAAGTTACGGCAGTTAATAAGTCTTGATGTAAATAGTAATTATTTGAACCTGAGTGGAAAGGTCGCTTTCAAGGAGGAATGGGATAAAATTAAGTTAGAAACCCAAGTATTAGGAAGTAGACTGGAGGAATCCATTGAACAGGGACTAACATTGGACATAGTTAGGTGTGAAACAAAAATAAATCATTGGCAGCGCCGACTAACTAACTTAAGTAAATTGTTTAAAATCGAAGAAAAGGATATAGCTAAACATGTTGAAAACCGGAATAGTATATTAAGTGAATTGTTGTTAAAAATAAAAAACCTAAAAATTGACAAGGAAACATCTGATAACTTGGTGCGTAAGTTAGTTATCTGATTCCAATCTGGAAATAGAAGGTGAGCTGGAAGAGGCTAGTAAACCGGAAGTGAAAGATAAGTCTGGTCTAAATATGAGAGATGAGGTGTTTGTTTCGGGACGGCCACATTTAAGTTATAATAAACTACCGAACCCCATTGAGCGTTATTTGAAAGAGTTAAAAATCTGCGATGGATTAAATGTTCAAGAATTATTAGAATTCTTTAAAATAATCTTGAAACTTAAAAAGGAAACTAGATGTACGGAAGAGGATATTATGGAGATTGCGATTTCACATAGTCAGGGAGCTCTTTTGTCGAAACTATTAGAAATAAAACAGGACAATGTCACGGTCAAATTAATGCTTGAAATATTATTGAATTATTTCGTGCCATATCATCAGCGTGAACTTTTGAAATTTGAAAAGGTGCACCGTCCCCAAAGATATAATGAAAGCTTATCCAACTACATTATAGACATTAAGGAATCAGTAGAAGTACTTTGTTGTAATATAAATGAAAGGGATGTTGTGGAATTAATTAAGGTGGGAATTAATCCTGAAACCAGAAATAAACTAGTGTTTATGGGAAATCCGAGCACATATTCCGAACTGGATGAGATGTGTATAAGGGCGAATAATGTAGGTTATGCTGACAACGTGAGGAAAACAGGGAATAATTTGAATGTGAATAGGAAGTATAATGTACCGGTTAACAGCATCAGGGCGAGGCAAGAAACAATAACTTGTTATAAATGTAATAGACCTGGTCATTATGCTTATCAGTGCCGGGAGGTAAACAGGAAACCTGTTGTAAACCAGCGGAGACCTATTGTAAACCACACTCCAGCTATAAACCCCGAAAATGTAGGTCGTAATGTACAGGAGTCAAAAAACTAGTTAGTAGGGAAAGTTCGAACAATGAGTTAAGGAAGGGCGAACTTTCCCGGTTACCTAAAATTGTGTCCAACAAAAATTCACATGAATTATCTGCTAAATTAAATCATACTTGGCAAAAGAAAAATTCGGAAAATATCAGTTCATTGCCCAGCTTAGAAATAGATTTTGGCAAGAATATATCATTAAATGTATTATTAGATACTGGTAGTAGTATAAATATAATAAGTGATAGACTGTATAAACTATTATTAGAGAATAAGATTGTAAAGTATTACCAGTTATCTAACCTGACATGTATGAGTGCTGAAAATAAAAAAATGTCCGTAATCGGCAGTGTAAATATAAAAATAAAAATAGATATGTTCACCTGGAAAGTGGAATTTGTTATAGTGAAGGACTTAGCTCAAAAGGCAATTTTAGGAGCGAACTTTATAAAACATTCTGGTTTGTTAATAGACTTGAAAAATAATTGTTGTCGATTTGACTTTAATATAGAAAAGTGTATAAAATTTGTGCAAAATATTACAGTAGCGTGTATGAACACCAATCACACTTATAAAATAGGATGCGAAGAGGCCAATAATGAAATAATAAAAATTATAAAGGAATTTCCAACGGTATTTACCGACAAAATTGGTAAAACTCTAGATTATGAGTATAAATTAAAAGTTAAAGATCATGAACCCGTAAAACTTAGACCATATCCATTGAATCCACCTAAACAATTAAAAATAAAAAAAATTATTGACGAATTATTGGAACAGGACATTATTCAACCAAGTGTGAGTCAGTACTCGAGTCCAGCCTTTTTAGTAGGTAAGGAAGATGGAAAATCGGAAAGATTAGTAGTTAATTACAAGGAGTTAAACAAGAAGTTGGAAGGAGTGAGTTATCCTATAGGCGACATGCACGAACTATATTACCATTTGAAGGGAAACAATTATTACTCAGTAATAGACTTAACCAAAAGTTTTTATCAAATAAGTTTAGCGAAGGAAAGCCAGGAGTTAACTACGTTCTCGGTACCTTTCGGAAGTTACAGCTTTAAACGAATTCCTTTTGGATTATTAATTGGAAGTGGGGTATTGTCGTCATATATGAATAAAATCTTAGGAGAATTGAGATTTACTTGCACTCTCGCCTTTTTGGACGATATTATTGTGTATTCGAAGACATTGGAGGAACATTATATGCATTTGAAACAAGTGTTAGAGTGTTTAAAGAAAAATAATCTTACTGTGAATCCGGAGAAAGTAAAATTTTGTTATAATGAAATTAAATTTCTGGGACATTTGGTTTCCAAAGACACTATAAGAATGGACCCTGACCGTACACGGACGTTATTAGAATCTCCGAGGCCCCGGGACAAGAAAGGTATTGCGAGATTCATAGGGATGACTAGTTATTTCTCTAAATTTATTCCAAATTATGCGGAAATAGCTCATCCACTCAATGAAATGAGGAAGAAGTCGTCCAAATTTGTGTGGGACCAAAAATGTCAGGAATCGTTCGATAAACTGAAACGAGCGGTTACCCGTCCCCCCGTGTTAGCCATCCCTGACTTCAACAAGGAGTTCACAGTCCAATGCGACGCGAGTGATAAGGCCCTCGGTTCCTGTTTATTACAGGAAGCGGACAATGGACATTTAAAACCGGTGGCCTATTATTCGAGAAAATTTAACGAAAGTGAGGTGAAACTTACTACCTATCAAAAGGAAGCTTTGGCAGTTGTCTGTTCAATAAATAAATTCCGTAATTTCCTAGAAATGAGACCATTCAACTTAGTGACCGACAACTCAGCATTGGCTTGGGTATTGTCCCACTTTCGTAAGTTAGGAAAATTAGGGCGCTGGGTGGAGGTTATATTGTCTCTACCATTTAAAATTACGCATGTTAAAGGTAATCAGAACCCAGTAGCGGACTATTTATCTAGATTATTTCAAGATAGTGAAGTTGACCACAATGTGTTACATGAACTAGAAAAATTAGTGAATAAGGACAAGATGAATGATAACTCTATAAAAATGAACAATGAAACTGTAAATAATAAGGACTTAGTAATAAGAGAGGAAACAGTGTCTATAAATAGTATAAGTACGATGCCTTTTAGCTTTATGGACTTAAAAACGCATCAGAAGCAGGATGTAAATATAACTAAAATTATGGAGGGTGTATTGAACTATACCAATAGTGATGTTTACAGTGTGGAAAAAGGGGTGTTATTTTATGTGAACAATAAAAACAATTCTAAAAGGATCTATTTACCTGAGCACTTATTCAAGGTCGTATACGAGTATTATCACAACTCATTGTCTGGCTGTCACTTCGGCATTTTAAAAACACAACAGAAAATAAATGAAAGGTTTTATCACCCTAAACTAAATGATTATGTGAAAAATAATGTAAAATGTTGTGAAGTGTGTTTGAAAGCAAAAAGTAGCAACTGGAGGGACCAAGGACCTTTGAACAGCAATCTGAGCAGTCGTCCAATGCAGAAGTTATATATGGATATTTATGGGCCATTACCTGCATCTTCCAATCGAATGCAATACATCCTGATAGCTGCAGATGACTTCACCAAATATAATTGGATAATGCCACTCAGGAAATGCACCTCAGGTAATGTAATTAATGCATTAGAAAATAATATTTTCAAAAATTTTTCTTTGCCTGAAGAATTGGTGACGGATAATGGAACATATTTTGTCATCGAGGAGTTCTAAAATTATTTGTTTAATTTGGGCATAAAACAAAGGACCATTATACCTTATACTCCTCAAGGAAATAAAAGTGAAAGGCAAATTCGAAATTTAAATCAAATTCTGACAGCTTATTATCATGACTGTAAAAAGAATTGGGATAAGGATTTGTACCATGTGCAAATGGGCCTAAATACTTGTCACAATGAAAGCATAAAGTCGTCTGCATTTGAATTGATGTTCAGTTTCAAAGCAAATGATGGTTTGTCACTAAAATGGCAAATTAAAGATATTTGTGATGAAAAAAGGAGCAAAGATAAGAATGCAAAGATGGTTGAAGCTATTCAAAATTTAAAAAGACAAAATGAGCTGAATTCGAGAAGAAACCGATACAACCGAAATCACAGGCAATTAAAAATGTATGATGTAGTCTATTGTAGAATTACAAATCAGCGATATAAGCTAGATCTGAAATATGAAGGACCATTCAGAATAATTTCAATTATTAGCTCCAACTCATATGTGGTTCAAAATTTAAAAGAATTGAATGAATTCCGTAGAATACACTTGCAGGATGTGAAACCCACTGGGGAAAGAAGAATGCATATTTAAATATAACAAAAAACAATATAATTACCGAGGGGTAAATAATTTGAATTACAAAATAAAAAAAAAGAACTGATTAAAAATTATGACGAATTAAATTAGTTGTAAGAATGAAGAAAAACTATTTTGGATGTACGCTGTATGTATGTATGTTTGATTTGAGAAATTTCAGTGACAAGGAAGATTAAATTAAAATATATTGAACAATTGAGGAAATTCTACAGCCCTGTTAAATTGTAAATATTAACTTGAATTGTAATGTTGTAAAAATGTATTTTAAACTTGAAGAAACCTCAAGAGGAATAAAAAAGTTTATGATTTAGATAAAAGGGCACAGGTGAAGTAAACAGTTGCAATAACTACATGGTTTGGGAGAGGAGGAGTGTATTAAAACAATTCAGTATTTATTTTCTGAATAATGCACAAATCCGAAACTCATGGTCCGTAATTAATGTTATTAACATGTGTTATTTATGTTTGTATGTAAATTAATAACTAACACAAATGTTGGAATATTAATTTAAACTTGTTACTTTGATAAAATTTATGCCAAGGAAGAGGGGAACAGAAGAAAAAAGACTGTTATTTCTATGATAAACAACGGTATAGGTAAAAATAATAAAATAAGAACTGACACCCCCGTCTGGGGATATGTTTTAATTCTATATGAAGCTGCGACAACCAGTGAATGGCGAGCCAACACACACAGCCGTGCAGGGCAAAGGTTCCAAGGACGACCCAACTAATTACGGACCGGACCTGCAATAAACATCCCACAACAACAACCACCGACTACCTCGTTCTACCCATTGTGAAGGATTATCTGGATGGACTATCTTTATGGTAGGACTTAGAATTGTAAAAAGGTAGGTGGCAATTGGACTCTTAATATTTGCCATAGTTTAGGTCAAGGTTTCTATTGGGGAATTTAATTGTTAAGTTTTCAAAAAACAATCTGATAATGTATGGACTCTTTTAAAAAGAATTTATAATAATTAACGCTTGGTTAAAATAACTTGACAACTAGTATGCTGCCACTTCTTACAACTATTTATCAAAAATAAATTAAAACAAATATTATAAATAAAAAAAAAGGTTTTGTAGATTTGATGATGCATGTTAAGGCTAGGTGGAAATACAATTTCTAAAGGATGTGAGATAAATTTCTTAGATTTAAGTATTAAACTTGGCAGATACCAAGCGCTTTAAGGGGGGGTGTGTATACCAATTACATGGTATACTTTAAATAAAAATAAAAATTTAATAAATAAAATTTTATTTTAGAATTGTAAATGGATAGGGAATAAAAAAGTAAATTTATATTGTAATCCAGCGGCAGGCACAACGCGCTTGGAATCTGGTCTAGACCTGACTTGATGGCAGTGAATGCTAAACAATAGTCTACAGTGGACTCAATCTTTTGTTAGGCGGCGAACCTGCGTTGAGAGTGATTCAAACAGGCCTGCAGGAACAGGAGCGTAGTCGGTGCAGGCCAAGAAAACACGCTCTGCTTCCATTCCGAGTTGAGAAGCGATAGAGTAAAGTCTTTAGTGCGAGTTTAAAAGTAGTGTCGGGCGTAGGATCCGTTGGTATAGATTATTTTAATACCGAACTCCAAGACCTTCACGACCAAAGAGCTAAGTACTTTTGACTGAATTATTAAATTTTTCTAAATTTGAAATTTGAAAATTTAAGAAGTGAATTAATTTGAAATTGGAATTGAAATTTGAAATTAACGATCAAATTCGGTTGAGTGTGGACTAATATATATCTAAATTGTAAAGGAGTTATTTATTTAAAGTCAAACGTAAAAATTTAATTGAAATTATAGGGATTCTAGTTAAAATTAAGAGCTGCAGGTGCTGCACCATATCCTGTAGGAACTTGTGAAAAATTCCTGTTGAGAACTGTTTAGATTTGTTTGAGAATTTTATTTTAAAGAAGTTTATAATTTTTATTTTATTAGTTTTGAGAAGAAGCCTATTTATTTTATTTCATACAAATTTATTCAAGATTATTATTTTATTTTATATTTTATACACACGTATTTGGAGGACAGTGAGTCCATGTTAAATCGAAAGTGTCTTGCCTAAGGAAGTAGTAATTTTAAACTATTGTGCAAAACATTTCATTGGTGGAATACAAGGTTAATAATTGAAATTTGGATTGATTTAATAAACCTGAATATTTCTAAAAAGGTGCAGTTTTAATTTCCACCAGTATCTACTTAAATCTTATGAGTTCGAGAATATTTAAGGTCATCATAATAAAAACAAAAAATTTTGTATATTAACATTTAGTATAGTTGTGTTTAATCTTTTAGCGTCCTATAAATTTGTTTAAGGCAATATGTGTTTGAAAGATATAAAGATCGGTCGGGTAACCCAGAAAGGATTGATAAATGAATCTATAGCTTTACAGCTTTTGAAGAAAAGTGTACGTAAATATGGCAAATTTAACATTGACGAATTAGGCATTTCCCACTCCCATAGCATAAGCTTAGTAATTACACTAGTCATGTATAATTCCTCATCTACGTCTAATTGTTTAAGTCTTTGCTTTGTGTTATGTAAATAACTATACCAAACTGTACCTTTATTTTTAAGTGATTTTAGGGTTGAAGTATGACTGCACGCTTCAAAAAGTAATAAAAATACGCGAACTGACAATAGGGCCGTCATACGCCAAGCATTACACGCATAGACTGTGGAAGCGAGAAGAAGCAGTTACTATTTCCTATCAAGATATGCTTCTAAATTAACACTCAGTAAAGTGTTCAACGATGCGGTTGGCAAAATACGAAACTCGTTAGTTTGAGGTTTGCTCC
This sequence comes from Homalodisca vitripennis, assembly GCF_021130785.1. Taxonomy (NCBI): domain Eukaryota; kingdom Metazoa; phylum Arthropoda; class Insecta; order Hemiptera; family Cicadellidae; genus Homalodisca; species Homalodisca vitripennis. The sequence goes on from NC_060208.1 coordinate 224,457,745, forward strand.
TCCTTATAGGGTTTTTTGAATCCAACACTCTATATACAGAGGTTTAAATATCCGTATGTTAGAAGAGATCACAAATTTCGCTTTCATATTAGTAACTCGTTATATCAAAACTTCGGTGTCAGAGCGGGACAAATTCACTTCATTTTAAAAATGAGATATATATGGATTTGAGACTGAATAAGTTTAAGTTGGAAGTTTTCGTGCTGACGTTTAATTGCTATAATTAAACTCTTCCAGTTGATATTATAATCTATAAACATTATAATGAAGGGTATAATTATTCAAAACTCAAAACTTTAAACTAATAAGGCAGGAAGTAGGAAGAGGGAAGAATGTGGGTAGGAAACAATCAGTAGGTAGAAGAAATTTTCATGTAACAATGTTTTTCTATCAATGAGCAGACATCAGAATCTGTATTATGTATACTATTACATAAAAATCTAATGATATAGGAATATATATTTCTGTTTGTTGTGTATGTGTTACTTAATCGCGTTGAAACCACTCCTCAGAAATTTTACATCGAAATTCATAGGGTTTCTGGTATGTAGGCCAATACATATTTTGAAAATATCCTCGAGCTACGCCTCAATGGATTTCAAAACTCCCTTTTGGATTAATCGGCAGAAGAAAGAACAAGTATAACAATTTATACACATTTGATGAACAGGTAAATGTTTTTAGTTGTTCGTATGCCAAATTCAATTACTCTTCACAAATATCATGTTACGTTAAGAAAGCCTCTCTTAGTCTAGATGTATGCAATAAAATACCATAAATTATTACATCTGGCAACTCCATTATATTCTCCGACCCTTTCCCAAACACGCTGAGACCTGTGAACTACGCAGTTTTATGTAAGTCGCGCATCGCAACGTTTCATAGGTGGCAGAAACAAATGGTTTTGCCAACCGCGATGCATGATGCGTGTAGCATAGTAATGCTAATAATATCGATAGGAAAACGCTCCTTAACGTTTACCTTCCACAGTTGTCTATACCTATTATTAACAAGCCAATTTTAACCCAATATCCCCTTCATTTCTATATAACTGGTGTTTTAAAAGTTCTACCCATATTATTAACTTTTTCATGAATAGAGATGAAATGATTTAGATAAAATAATGAACATGTTTATATGACCAATTGAGAAGTTTTCAATATATGAAACATTTTGAATCCCACTTCCCCCAGGTGAAGTAGTTTACCGGGTATTTGAATCATGCTACTTCGCGAAATAGGGTATTTGGTCCCTTTACACTCACAATACAATGAGCAGTAAGTCCCGGGAGCCGGGTCTCTGAATCATGCTAGTACGGGAACTAGGATATCTTATTACACCCACAATACAGTAAGCAATAAGACCCAGGAACCGGGTCTCTGAATCATGCTAGTACGGGAACTAGGATATCTGGTCTCTTTACACCCAAAACACAGTAAGCAATAAGACCCAGGAACCGGGTCTCTGAATCATGCTAGTACGGGAACTAGGATATCTGGTCTCTTTACACCCAAAACACAGTAAGCAATGAGACCCAGGAACCGGGTCTCTGAATCATGCCAGTACGGGAACTAGGATATCTGGTCTATTTAAACTCATGATACAATGAGCGGTAAGGCCCAGGAGCCGGGTCTCTGGTTATCATAGTCCAGAACATAGATATCTGGTTTTTTACCATAATTTCATTGTGGATATTTGAAACAGGAGCTATGCAGTCTCCATAAAAAGAATAAATTGCTATAATTGACAAATATACCAGGATAGTTGAATATGGGGGAAAAACTCTACAAATCTATTTAAAATACTTAGGTACTGTTAGAAAGTATTTCTATGAAAGAAACTTGTTATGTAGGTAACACTCTTTCAATAAGTAAACAATATTCATACTAAAATTAGAATATACTCGTATTTGTTAGTTTTAAACACCAGGGAAATATCAATATTTACTCTAGTAAGGGGATATACTGGTATTTAAATTTAATGTGAGTATTAGTCTAGATTTTCGCAACGTTACGTAAAGAATGTTGAATATTTATGTTTCAAACAGAAAAATACGGATTTACAAACGTTGAAGAGTAAATTTCAGTGAGTGGACACAATTTAGGGACAACCACCATCAATATTCATGGTATGCTAATCCACCTTGTGATCGAACAAACACTCACACAGCACAGAACTATGTAAACCGTGCTGTGGGTAAACATACAGGTTACTTGAAGGGCTTATAAGCCAAGGGGTACAAGTCCAAAAAACTTGTTTCTGAGAAAATCATGGTTAAAGTCAGTGTTAAAAACAAAATTATTACCATTGTGGTAGACCTACAAAAATATTTTTTAGTGTTTGATTATGTAACTGAAAAGTTTATTCATGCTTGTTTACATTTTTAAATGCTTTGGGTGTAAAGTTATTATTAAAATAAAAGTTTAAGTCATGACTTGTACCCCTTGACCACAAACTAAATAGATGGTTTAAAGAACATGGAATGAATAAAACTAGTGTAAGTAAGAAAGTTTTGTTTTATTGATACAAAGTAATAATTTATTTTGTTTTCCTCTTCTGAATAGTCACGATATATAACAACCAGAGTGTTTTTTTTACTTAGTCAGAGTCTGTTTCATAACAATTCCCACCATTTTCTATAGAGTCTGCTCCTTCATCGTTTGGCTCTGATACTTGAGGCTGTGGCACTTCAACTTGTATAGTTTGACTCCTGGTTTTAGCACGGGGGTTTCCTTCATAGTCCAGTTTTTTGTAAAACTCATGATGGATAGGAGGAACGTAGGGTAGAAGTTCTTGAAGGTCTTTGTACTTGGAAGCTTTAATTTTTTTCCTTTCTTGTTTTGGTTCTAGTAAGGGTAGTTCAGTGGGAGTTCTACCAGATGACTTTGCTTTCATGTCATAGGTTGAGAATGGCATAGAATCATTAAAAGTTGTTTTATAAAACAATGTCCATGGTACGTCTTTTCTGTATTGAAGCCACTGCATTTGTCTGATTCCAACAACAGATCTTTTAAAAAGATGTTGTACCCCTTCAAGTGTAATGAACTCTTCCTCTTCCATACATTTTACCATGAACCTTTTGCAACTTTTAGCAATGATTCCAGCCCAGTGGTCAGGAACAAACACAGATGTATTCGTGTTTCTTTTAGCTAACTCTATAGTTCCAAAATCACGATCACAGTTGTTGTACGAGTGGCCTGGCAGCAAAAACTTGTGGTCGACTACTTCAACTTGGGTTTTTTGAACAACATACAGCCAAAATTTAACTACATAATGACTTTTGTTTTGTCCCCCACAGTTATCACTAAATAATGTTAAATGATTAACGGTGGGGGGCAGTGCCTTCACGTACTGAAACATGCATGACATAATTTCCTCACAACCTCTTGACGCTTGGCCCTCATGCCACAAATACATAGAAGCTTGTCCTGAGCTTATGTCATGGATACACAAGTTATAAGTCCACAACTGTCTAGAATAGTAGACCTTAGAACACGTCAAGACTGGAGTTGGCAGCATTTTTTGTAAGTCAAAACAAACCGCCTTGTGGCTTGAATCATTTTTGGCTTGTTCTTTGGCTTTGTCTAATTGTGCTTTAGCACTCTCTGCCTTGCGTAGGTGGAGTTCTTTCTGTACTGTAGCTGCCTGTTTTTCGTCAGGTGATCCATGTACAATAAGCTGTTGGAGTCTGTCACATGTAGCACATGTGTCTGTTTGTGGCCTGTGAAAACTTAAATTGAATTTAGTATTAAAAACATACCTGTAGTATGGAAGCGTTACAGGCTCCTTACCTTTTTCTTTACACAGCTCCTTGTAAAAATCATACATTTTTTTACATTAAGGCCAGGATTAAGATACTTTTTATTTGGATTTTGTTGACGTGAGTAGTGGCTAGTGTATCTAGGGAATTTCATAATATGCTCCTTGACAAACTCCAACTTTTCTGGGTTGGTTTTGTTCGGAGGAATTTTTTTACCTCGCTTGTCTCTTGGTGAAATAGATGTTCCTGATCGTTGTTTTCTTTTTACAATATTCATAACTCTTTTTTGTAGGAAATGTCAATTGTTTTAAGAAAAAACTCCTTGCATACTCTTTTTCCTACCAAAAAAATACTGGCACGAAACAGATTTATTGTAATGTTCATTGTTTGCTCTGGTCTGATGTGGACTATGGTGTAAAATTACAGAATTCAAGAAAGCCGACTGCAACTCCCAGTTTCCAAGAGCCCAATACTCATTAAATATTTCTTGGCGTTTCTCTTGAGGAATATCACTGCACTCATACCTACAATTATGGTTAAAATCTCTGACCTGCTTTGGTTGATGGTTTTTCCCTGTTCTGTCAGTGTACCCTTCCCCTTTATTGCGAGCAATCGACCCCTTTTTTCTCTTCCACTGATCAGGCCTTCTTGTTTTCTTCTTTCCTTCATGTTTTGGTCTTTTTGCAGGCGGTCCATTATTTTGCTCTTCTACAACCACGCCACCTGGAGAATAGATTTTGGGATTAGATAATTAGTATAAAGTTATGACTTTGCTAAAACTTTTTTAATTATTAGACATTGTAATGTATTTGTATAAGCATTTATTGTCCACGATTATTTAATTGTATGGTCACCTTGTTATTAGTTAGAAGAGATGTGGTTCACAATTTTTTTCATATATTTTTTTCCTTAAAGGTGAACTAAACAGAAAATAAATAATGCAGAGTGGTAGTTTATTTTTCCAGTGGATAAATTATTATGGTTATTATAATTGAGGCAAGACTAATGTAGTACTACTATGCAGCTGATATAATGTCTTTGAAGGCTAACTAATGTGACTAGGCCTAATTCAGAATTGTTGTGTAGCCAGGAATTTTGGCTGGTCTGTGTAGCAACAAATAACTTACTTCTTTTACTATATTTCTATATCCTCAGTTTGTTGATTGCTTTTCTTCTAATTTACTTACATGGAGAAAATATGGTAGGCCTAGCTTATTAGATAAATAATACAAAACTTACTTGTTGATGGGCGATTTCTGAAAAGATCTCTTGCAGAATTGTCTTCATTTCCACTTGGCAAATAGTCAGGGTCTGCGTCTGTGTCATCTGCAGAAAAAAAAACAAAATTAATTAACTTGATGTACATAAGCCTTTGTCTTCAACAAAATTGTGTAAATAATTCATTAATTAATAATAGAAGCTGATGTTTACAATGGGCCTAGCCTACTTCCAGAATAACTGTTCTTTAAGAAGCAGAAAAGGCTTTGTCCTTTAAGAAGAAAGTGTGCATAAAATGATCTTGGTAGTACCATATTTGTTTGTTAAAATGTAAACTATTCATCTCTCAAACAATGAAACAGGTTTTAATTACTTATTAAGTAAACAACTCACCTTCAAAGAGGTTAGGATCACTTCCATCAGAAGAACAATTGTCTGGCATTTCTTTCTATCTAGTTGTCTATTATCCAAATATTAACAAAATATTACAAAACTGAATTCTCATTTCATTAATATTAACAATAAGCAATATAATTGTTATTAACAATATTTAATAATAACAATAATAAGCTCTTCCCACCACAGTAAACTTCACTGACAGACAGAGTAATGAAAACAACAATGTGCCATGCAGCTGTTTCAAACCTCCTGCTCAGTAGTCAAGGGGTACATGTGACTTGTATCTCTTGACCACTCATCAAAATAATGTTATTGTTCAGTAGTCAAGGGTATTCACTGCTAGAGCTCAGCACCTGATGGTGACTGACTTATACCTCTTGGCCACCAACTTTTTATTATATTTAGCTACAAGAATCTGTGTCTAACTCATTTCACCAAAAAAATGGACTTGTACCCCTTGTCTTCTAACCCCTTCACTTAGGAATTATATTTGTTGTTCTAATCTAATTCAATTGCATTATTTGTAAATGTATTGAGCTTTGTTTTAGCTTAAATGACATATTCGTAGTTTTAACACACTTATCGCTATAGAGGCTCATCCCTGAGTTCAGTAATCGGTTTAGTTAAATTACTTTAAGTCGAAACTTGAAAGGTGAGTACGCCACAACGAACCAATTCAGTTTTATAATATTTATATCAATACATTATTTGTTTCAGCTGAATTCTTCTTTACAAAAAATTTAAATTTCACTGAAGTTGTGGAAGTTTTATAAAACAATTCAAATCGAACTTGCCATCAAATTTATTAGAGTCTCATTAGAAACTCTGGCACTAGTTTGTTCCGATTTTCTTCTTTTCATAATACTTTTAAAATTATACGTACATGTACTGGCAGATAACGATAGAAGCTATTAGCAGACAATCATACGATTTACTCCCCCACCTGTCAATCGTTCGGAAAAAGGACGTGTTGTAAACGGTAGCGTCCCCTAAGTCTTGCCCGGAATTCACTTGGAAGTATTCTTTTGGTTCTTTTGGTTTTAAAATGATTATATTGTTCGGTCACTTCATCAAAGTGTGTGGTTTTTGTTCCCCCCACTCCCACCGTGGTTTACATTTCCTTGCATCACATCGTGCAAAAAACTCCTTCGTATTTCTCCATGCGTGTATTTAAAAATGTATAAATGATTAAATATGAGGGCGCTCAAAATATTTCCCTTTTCTACTCTGGTCTGACAAGTGACTCTAAAGTTTAGTTGACTGTGATTGCAATCCGTGTTGGGTATTCTGTTGCCCTCAAGGACCCAGCAATGTGACAACCTTTTCGTTGGGAAGAGGAAACATAGTACTAGGGGCTATGTGCCAGATGAAGGCACCTCAAATAAGTTTGGCAGTCCTATAGTTTGTAAATTTGTAATCTATCTTCTGGGTATACCTTTTCCCCCTCTAATAGAAATTAGCTTTCATTTAGTCGGGTTATACAGTATGAATAAGAAGTAAGGACCCCCTCCCCACTATTTTGTTCTAAAGTTGATTATAGGAGATATTCTATGGGTAGTGATGCAATGTGGAAAGAAAGTTTAATTTGATGATTAATTACTTGAAATCCTGTATGCAACTTTATTGAAGCTTGTTACGCAACAGTTGGCTTGCGTAACGCAATTTTGTAAACTTTTATAGGATTTGTCCTCAGACCTCTTAAAACAGTGGAGGGCTAGACTGATAAAAATGGAATATGAAATTTAAGTATGTTTTTTTTCTCAAAGCATTTACGAAACAAACAACTATGGGGTATTAATGAAGTTTAACTTTAAATTGTCCGAAATAAAAAAGTTAGTTGATTGTTTATTATAATTTAGTTTCAAATTAGCATCGCCTAATGATTTATAAGAATCGATGTAGCTCTGCAGTTCAGTATTGACAAGTTAATAAAAAAATCTCATCGCCTAAAGGTAGTACCCAAAGCTCCTGGCATCCTTTCAATATAGAAGGTTCAACCGCAATATCTGCTCGGAATGAAACCCATACATCTTGTCGGGAGGCGCGCTGGCGTGAAATAAGCTCAGACTTGGGTTATATTCGTTCGATAGGGAATTTCTAAACCTATTGCAAGGAATAGAGATTTTTCATAATTGATTTGACATACGTTTTTACTAGTGTTTGGTATTTTTCAAACATTTCAATTATAACTTTTATTGCAAGTTATAAAATTACCCTCTGTCTATTTTTACAAGTTTTGTTAAAACGATATACCTCACTAAGCAGTCAGAACATTACACAGTGTTATTACATTATACTGTTTCAGAGCGAAACACCGCAATACGATTACCAGTGTTAGGGAACATTTCGGAAATTGTTTGGCAGTTACCATGTATTTATCGCATATTTCAGTATCTATTTGTGTATGAGGTATTAATAAATTAAAATACTTAATATTTTATAATGCAGAATGATTACAGAAATATAAGTAAGCAATAATGTAGGCCTATTATCATGTATTTTCATAAATCCCATTGTTCAAAAGATCTGAGAGGGATGGTCGTTAACGTTGATAGTGTGGGTATATACATTTAGAAACGTCGAATTTCACCTCAATGTAGTTTTCCAACAATTTTCCTTCCCCCCTTCCAAACAGTGCCATCAAGAAAACAATAGAAGAGAGACACAGTAGTTAAAAAAATTAATACGTTATCCCAACTTGTGCAAGTGGAAGAAATACAAAACCAACATCCGAGCTACAGGACCGTTGGTCGGTTTAGCAGCTCTAAAATAATTGCGAGCGAATGAAAACCCTTAAAAAACCTTTGAGGTAATCAAGGAATATTAGGTTTTTTTATTTATAAATAATTGAGATCGTTATATTATTTTGGTCAATAATCACTTCATTATTAATTTTGTTTTATTACGTTTTATTAGCCTCTGTGCATTCTTTATACGTAAGGTTCTGTCAGTGTGTAAATTAATATCCAAAGGGAAAGTTTGTGTGTGTAAATTCATGGTTACCAATATCTATATCTGTATGGATCATTATATTTATATTAGATAATATTATTGCTGATTAAAAGTTGTGTTTTTAAATGTTTGTCACAATTTATTTGGTGCAACTTAGAGGGTTATTATCTTAACTAAAGAAGATTATTAGGTGCATAATTGTTTTCTTTTAGCCCCTTATATTTGGTTACTAATCATTTACCATAAATTTTTAAATATTTTTTTGCAAAAAATTTTATGTGGTTACTAGCTAGCGGTAATCTGCGTGTTCACATGCAATTTTAAAATAGAACATTAATTTTTTTGAACGGATTTATTATGTAATATCTTGGAGTCCTATTGTTTTTAAACAAAACCAGACATATCAGGTATAACGTATTTCAATATCCATTTTGAGAGAATATAAAGTTAAATACTATATTGGCAGACTCTATTAAAAACCTTTCTTTGTCAAAAAGTGTAATTTTCTATGTGTTTTAATTTAATTTCTATCTTAAGTATATCTAGACCCATAGTTAAGTTTATATAGACCCTGTTTAAGAAAGTATGTATCAATAATAACCAACTTCAATTAAAAACTTATATTTTTGGGCCTTTTATTTTGCCTTCTGTCATATATTTCAAATGTCATAATTATAGTTTTAACGATGAACAAACACACAACTCACGTACGACCGATAAGTTACTATGCTTTTATTTTCTGGAATCTGATACTGTCACAGACTTGACTCCTGGAATCTGGAGTTATGTTCTTCTGAAGAGATCAAAAGAAAGTTGACGACGAAGAAGCTCAAAACGAAACATTTACATCGTTTCGGTGAATACAAGTTGAAGTGGTTGTCTCATTGTCTCATCAGGTACACAATTGAGTGCACTACGATGTAGTAGACATGATCTCAAAGCACGGTAGAGCAACCGAATTTTCTACCACCGTGGGAAAAAAAATTTCTAGAAAACATCAAAAGAATTGTATCATATAGTTTTAATATAATACGATTTTACTTATAATTATCTGCTAAGGTTATCTGTCATGTAAGTTGTGTTAATAGCTATATATTTAAATATTTAATAACAAAAAACATTTTGCAGAATAACTGAAATGTTTACTTTAAAGAATTGCTGGATAAAAAAAATCATCAAGTCACTTTCGCGTTAAAATATGAATTATTGAGCGTTAAATTACTTAAAACAAATATATGATTTAAATGATAAGAAAACATTTCAAGTTTTCCTTCCTACTATATCTCTATATCAGCCCTTTACTATATTAACTTTTATAAATATTCAGCTAGTATAAAATTTAAGATTCTTAATGTATTTTGTGATAGTGAATCTTCGGGATACTTTTCAGTTCACGTGGATGAGTTGATTATACCTTGTGCAATCCCTTTGGAAACCCCGTGACTATAATGACCTATTATCTAATATTTTAAACGTAGTTTACCTGTACATTACAATAAATGTTATAGAATATAAAGGAATTCAGGGATGAATACAAAAGTGATAATAGCTGATAAATCCTAAAAATCTTGATAATCAGCGGCTACTGTCACTGGTGCTGGTCTGATAGAGTCTCAACTTAGGGTAATTTAAAGAGACATATCTTATAAGGCTTATAGTAATCAGCGGCAATTGGTCGCAGTGGTTCTGGTCTGATTGGAGAGCCTCAACTCCTTGGGGAAATCTGAAGGGCAATAGCCCTTTACATTAGTGGAGATTTGAGAGTTTGTATGATGCCAAAAACCACGCATGGCCACTAATCAATAAAATACTAATATTTGTTGATAACGTAAAATTTTAAAGTAAAAGAATTTTGACGTAATTTCTCCAAAAATGTACGGTCATTAATGTTCGTATTTATTGAAATAATGTTATAGAAATATATACTGTTTTGTGTTTTGTCCATATATGCATTTACATATAATAGTGTCTTCTATTTAACTAAATATTATTAATAAACTGTATAGTCCTATTTATTAAGAAGTTATTAATAACATTCACATGCGTACATTGAGCATACAATCTGACAAACTGACTAGCGTCTGTTCATACCTAACTAATATATACAGAATTATGAATAATTGTATATCAAACCTAGTAAATGACATAATTAATGTTAACCTATTGTGATATTCTAATATCCTATTGTAGCCATGATTTTTAAAAACTGGTGATTTGAGAATTCAAAAAGATTTGAGAGCATCTTCTTTAAATAAATTTTTAATGCTAAACATAGATGCTATCCTAGGATCGAAGATCTATTCAATACCTTTAAACATTACACACATGTGTAATACACTAAAAAATTAATATACGCCATTCGATTTTATAGAGTTTTATAGATTTCTGTATTGCTTTAATTTCTGTTATATATTTTAGCTTCCAAAAATAACTTGTGACGTGTATGGATTTTTTAAAAGTGAGATTTGGTAGTGAAATGCGAACTTAACGATCCGAGCAAGCTTATTAGAGGTAAAATTTGTTCCAGGGGTCTGAATTTGAACTGTAGATATTAGCAAGTAAATAATGTGGTAGTTAATATTTTTATTCGGTAAGTTCGGCAGATATGAAGGTTCAGTAAGCTAGATTAAAATCAATCAGGCATTAGCAGATCATCATTACCTAAATTGAGTAGATTTTGAAAGAAATAATACTAGGTAGGAGTACGCTACACTACCTGAAGCGTAACAGACTACGCTGAGGTCGTGTGCAACAGCAAGTATATAGCTTATTTCATCCTCAACATGTCCTGCAAACAGATAGACAGATAGACATCATACAAGACAGACATCTTACATGCCTCTGATATTGAAGTAGACTGTGTTCAGCTCCATTAGTGTTAGGCTTCAATAACGATGACCCAGATTCCATGGTTAGACAAGCACCATCTTAGAACTCATTGATGCACATACAAAAATAAATACAAAGGTAAAATCTTTCTCAAGTTATAATGCCGAGTGATGTATACACATTTTGTTCAGTAGGTTTGATTACATAACTTTGTTTAAATAATAACAGTTTCGGTGATATAATAACTGTACTACAACGAAAAGTGTGTCTGAAGTAGCCAATTTCAAAACGTTAGGTATGTACCACACGGACTCAAATTATAGGTACAATAACTAAAGTTAAAATATTAACAAATTCATTAAATTAATTAAGTCTTATTTTACAAGGTGAAATTAGGAATTAGGTAAGAAAACCTCTCTAACATTTAACCTGGTGACCAACGGCTTAAAGGTGACTTCCGAACCACCACCAACGGCCGGGCAGGTGGGCTGCTTACTATTCGGAGATTGGTCGAATACAGAAAACGCAGTGACTGTATTGAACGCAATACTTACTTTTAATTAGCTACCTGCGTAATTGAGACATGTTTGAATTTATAAAAAAGTCAGGTAGCCTCTTAAGATATTGAAATGCTTTTATTGCCTAAATTTAGTCAGTAATGATATTATTTAAGTAGGCTGAACCCTAACAACTTAGGATTGCGTATATTAGTTACGATTGGAATGGAATAACAATTCATTACTATAAAGCATTCAGGACAGTATGAATTTACGTAAAATTATGATCAGTATCATGCCTATTATCTTATGTTAGATTATTATTTAATCTTTATTCCTGGATAAAATATTATAATGCGTAAATAAAAATATATTTTGCACAAAATAAAAAAATAACGGAAAGAATTATTGAACTATACGAGTTGAGTGACTTCTGTATTGCCGGAGTTTATTCCTTGGCGCCACTCCCTACTCAAGATGTATGGATTTCATTTAGCACAGGTATTGGAGCTCGACCTCAATATTGCGAGACGGCCACTATATTGCCTTTATAAAATAGATGTCTTCCTTCTGTATGCGTTCGAATAACCAAGTTAAATATCCCGTATTTCAATTCTTATACACGTATTGAATCTGTAGTTTTCGGTGGCTCATAGAAGACAAATTATAAAGCTAATCTTATTAACTCCTCTAGTGACAGTCTGTCAATATAATTTAGTAAAGAAATATAAATTCTAAATAAACACATTTAAGGTCTTAAAATAATTTGGTTACTTAAAGGTGTAATGCTTGCAAAAATATCGAAGTTCTTTGTCTCACCGAACATTTTCCGACCAAATGTTCTGGTGTTTGGTTGAATCTTTTACAATTAATGGTAACAACCTTTGTGCTTTATTTAGCAGAATGGCTATAACGCGAGGGGATGCTGTACTAATCAGTAGGTCTATCCAAACTTTTTTTATCATAAGGTCTAGGCATGGTAGCTGGAACTCAGTGACGAGCTGTTATCTAACATTAGTATGCTTCTAAAGATCCTCAAAGGACCTGTTACACATATCTTATGACAGACACTCAGTTCTCGTACGATAACTTCTAATATTACGATATGAGTATCGTGAAGGCAAGTTCATACATTGCCTTCATATAACAAACAAGAAATACAATTTTAATATTGGCATATGTCAACATTATGCCTGATATACACCAATTCTCGCACAATAACTTATATTATTATGATATGAGCATATTTAAGGCGGAAGTCCATTGCCTTTAAATAATAAACAAGATCTAAATTTGAAATATTGGTAGATGTCAATATTTAACTCAAATACACCATTTCTTGTACAATACCTTCTATTATTATGATATGACTATCGTTGAAGGAGAAATTTGTAATTTAACTTTTTAAGATATACAAGGAGTAAGTCGATACTTAGTTATTACATTTTATCATTACGGTATTTAATGTATACGTTGTGTTAACTAAAATAATGATTAAATTATAGGGATATGGGTAATATTGAAGCAGACGGCTATAACGATACATTGTGCGACAGTAAAGATTATAATTATTAGATGATATAATTTGGCCATTTAATATATACTAATAACATCACATTGATAAAAACTGTTATGCTGAGTGTCATGCAGACAAAATTTCGTATTATTTAATATACGTATAATAGAAATATATTTAGTTATGAGTTATTATATATTGTTTTATTAAGCTTCAGATACAATGAAGTACCTTTAATTTTATGTATAGTGCTATCGTGGAATTAGAAGCCCACAAAGAGCTATGATTACATGGAATGTTTTAATTGAATCCGTCAGGAGTCACTACCGAATGAAAAACGTTATACTTCCTGTGTTTCTGATAGAAACACGTATTCCATTACTTTAAAAAATATTCATAACTAACTCCCAGGACATTATCAATTTATAAACAACCCAATTTTAATGACGAAAGAAAATGGTATGGAACATTGAAGGATTAAAGAATTATCGAGGGGATACGTAAATCCGCTCCCCGGTCTACTTTGCTACGCAACGCTTGCACTAGTACAACAAACATTGTGCAGGCATTTAAATATTTCTTCTGGTAGATATTTGTTGGTACGATACGTGCAATTCTGCGAACACAGGTTTCAAACATATGAAAACCTTGCAGAAGTGTAATCCTACATCAAATAAAGTCCAAATACCGAACTAAAAGTATGAAATTTCTATTGTAATAACTGTTTTTTCTAACAGGATTTCCCCCTCTTTTTATAATGTTGTACATCTAGGCCAATAACCACTTATTTTTTCCAAACTCCTTGCAGACCATTCTCCTTTGGATGTGTAGAGTAACTACCTTAAAACTGTATTTTAAGTCTGGTATTCTTTTACTAGGTTTATCTTTCACAAGTTTAGCCAGGACAAGAATATTAAAACATTTAGAATCAATACGTACATTGTAAGTATTTCAAACTTAAACCAGCGTATATTTTTAAGAGTGCACTTGTTGAGGTTAGATTTGCATCATTGCAATCTACTAATAAAGACCTTTAATTTGATCTATTACTCGACCTACGCTCTCACTTAAGATATCCTTCTGATTCCTTGCAAGCCAATCCAAGCCATCCCCTAAAATGAGAATAAATTAGTAGTTACTTCAAAAAGTAGATTTATTTATGTACCAAGTTTTATTGGTTTACTTGTAATCATTCTGGAACTTTTAAGCTCGTGCGGAGCTTTTTAACCCGCTGAATAAATTAAAGTGATCACACAATAATACGTGTGAGACCATACATAGCACATTCAGCGTCACAGGCATATATGGCGGTACTAGATTATCGGGATATTTCCACAAAGCGCACCAATATCAGGTGTGCCAATACCACAACTGATACACCTGACAGTGAGTCCAACAGACGGAGACGATAGTACGGGTTTCAGTTAAGTCCTTTGTTGCTTCAGCCAATCGCAACTGTTACAATTTCACTCTGTTTAAGCACTTGAACAGTAGTTTTACATTTTAGGTAAATAACATTTCGAATTTCGACAATTCATATTTTGATTACCAGATTTAATTGAAAAAGATTTAGCAAAATCCAACATTTAAAACTTGATATAATTTTTATGATAAATTATTGTGGTATAGTGTCTAAATTTTTCAAACTTATAAGTAATTGTTGAAGTAGTTTGTAGCTAAAGAGAACAAAAACAACAGCTTTACAGGAAATGTAAAAGTGTAGCATTTAAAAATAATCTTATTTTGCAGAAACTGAATAATATTTTTATAATATTCTATATAGCACATTGACGTGTAACGGAATCCCTTGTACTTTAAAAAAAATATAAATCCTCAACACAAATTATTATTGCAAAATTGAAATTTATAATAATTAACATAAAATATATTTATAATGCATTATAAGCAATACCAAGTGTGGAAGAAAGCACACAGGCCAATACCATGATTTCAATATTTAGCTTTATTTTAATAATTGGAAATTATTGGAACCAAATCGTATTAACGTTTATATAAACCTAACATTAACTATTTAGTAGATCAACTAATAAACATGATTTATACTCGTTCTGAAATTGTGTGTCGTTGGTTATAATATATATGTATATATTTTTATGAATTTTAATTGTGTCTATATCAAGTTGTTATATTAAAGCGAAGTAAGTACAAAATGTCTCGAACGTAACATCGCACTGACGGCTGACAGAACGTCACTTCAGTTTAGAACAAACTTTTTGTAATTACTATAAAACTGGAAACTGTCAGAAACAACTTCACTATACACCGTGTAAAACTCATTATTTGCTTAATAGTGTTAAATAAAAGAACAAAATTGTACACCGCATTCGAAGTAATTATAATTCTTTTACAATTTATTGAGTTAATTATTAGTTTTTCTTTCATAATATTTTGTCACTAACATAAATATGCAAGTACTTAAAAAGTAATGGAATACGTGTTTCTGTTAGAAACACAGGAAATATATAATTTTTCATTCGGTAGTGAATCCTATCGGGTTTAATCAAAACATTACGTGTCACGACAGCTCTCTGTGGCCTTCTAATTCCACTATGTAACACTAAACATAAAATTGAAGGTACTAAAATGTGTCTGAAACTGAATAAAACAATACGTAATAGCTCATAAATAAATATATTTATATTATACTTACACTAAATCCTACCAAACCTTTTCTGCATTACTGATCCCACAATACTTTTTATCAGTATGAAAGTTATTATAATTTTATTAAATAACCCAAATATAACATCTACTAATTATCGTCTTTACTGCCATACAAAGTGTCATTATGGCCGACTGATTCAACATTACCCATACTCTTATATTATAATTATAATTTTAGGTATTATTTGTTTATTTTTGTGTTTAATTATCACTATTAATTTAAAATCTTTCTTTTAAACATTGAGAGTATTAATTTTTTGTTTATTATAAGCATACAGTAAAATGTTGTTGGAAAAATACTACAGATTTTCAAGTATATTTTGTCTTTAGTCTACATGATTATGTTTTGTAGTTTGTTAATTAGCAAGATATAAGTCAGATGTGTCTGAAAGACGCCACAAAGTGCGGCTCAACTGGTAGCAACGTAATATTTATGGACTCAAGAATTTTATTAGTTTTTATTTAGTACTATCACTGACCACAATACTTGTGGTCAGTGTCTTCCAGGGAAATTTTCATTTAATTTGTTTCGTGCATTTTAAATTTTGGAATAAATCATTATTCTCATTATTCTCTATTACAATTAACAAATTATGTATCGACATAATGAAATTTAATAATTAAATAGGCTTAGTTCTTGTTTAAGTTACTAAGGTACATTACATATTTCTCATTTAAAGATACTAATATCATAATATTAGATGTTATTTGCAAGAAATGATTATTTCAGGCAAATTTTGACATCTGCCAAAATTTCAATTTTAGATCTTGTTTAGATCAGTTATCTGGACCATCCCCTAAAAGAACTTCCTGACCACGTTCTTGCTCACATTTTTTAAGACCTCGAATATTTTTACCTATAATTTGTATTGTTTACTCAAATTATCAAATTGACATGCTCTCACTGATAGAAAGAAGATTAGCTATCTTCTTTTTTTTTATTTAAGCCACCTAAATCTACAGATCCAATACTTGTATCTGCATTGAAATGCCGGATATTTAGCCTGGATAAGCGAACGCATACAGAAGGAAGACATCTATTTTATAAAGGCAATATAGTGGACGTCTCGCAATATTGAGGTCGAGCTCCAATACCTGTGCTAAATGAAATCCATACATCTTGAGTAGGGAGTGGCGCCAAGGAATAAATTTCGGCTATTCAGAAGACACTTAACTCGTATATTTCAATAATTCTTTCTGTAATTTGTTTATGTTATGCAACATATATTTTAATTCACGCAATATATAACTTTAATCAAGAAATATACATAGAATAATAACCTGATATAAGAAGGTAGGCACATTATTGATCATAATATTACATACATTCGTACTATCATGAACGCTTTATACTGGTGAATTTTAATTCCATTACAATTTTTAATACAATACGGAATCCTAAATTATTAAAGTAATAGCCTACTTAAGTACTCTCATAACTGACAAATTGTAGGCATTGTAAGCATTGGAACATCTTAAGACGCTACTTTAAAATAGTAACTGGCCTTTCTTCATAAATTCAAACAGGTCTTAATCACGTAGATAGCTAATTAAAAGTAATTACTTCGTACATTCATTACTTTTACAGTGTTTCTGTATTTGACCAATCTCCGAATAGCAAACAGCCCGCCTGCGCGGCCGTTGGTGGTGGTTCAGAAGTCACCTTCAAGCCGTTGGTCTCCAGGTTAAATTGTTAGAGAATGCTTCTTACTTCTAACTTCGCCTGGGAAAATTAAACATCTTTAATGTACTTAATACATTAGTCTTCGCAATATCCTTACCTAAGTATTTTTTCCTATTCGAATTGGGTACTTCAGACACACTACAAGGTTGATGGAAACTTTCATTATTTAAGCACAATATGAAATCTAACGTGATGAACAAAATTTTATGTACATCATTCGTCAAAATACCTTGGGAAAGATATCATACCCAGACTTTAAACTGTTCGTAATTAATTTTTACATGGACGAAAATTATTTCTAAGATGCTTGTTCATTCCTGGAATTTTGATGAGCGTCATTGAAGCTGACACAAGCTAAGTGAGCAGACACAATTGTTCTTTTCTCTACTTGAGGGATGTAAAATCTATATATATATATAATATATATATATATATATATATATATATATATATATATATATATTTATATGGCAGGACATGTTGCGAATGAAATAAGCTATAAACTTGAACTGTTGCATGTGATCTCAACGTACTATTTTACGCTCCAGGTGGTGTGGCGTACTTCAAACTAAACTAGCAAAATTTCTTTCAAAATCCAGTCGATTTGGGTGATAATGATTTGCTGAAGCCTGGTTGCGTTTAACCTAGCTTACTGAACCTTCATATCTGCAGAACCTTACTGACTAAAAATAATGACTACCGCATTATTTACTATCTAACGTTCAAATTGAGATCCCTGGAAAATCCCAGGTCTATATACGCGTTTTACTAACAAATTTCGCTTAGTGGGAAAACTAATGGCACACGTTATTCTTAGAGGCTAAAATATATAACTAAAATCAAAAGCTTAATATTGAAATCTTGTTGTATTGTTGTAAAACTGGTTGGCATGCATTAATTTTTAGCAAGAGTGTATTATATATGTTAAACATTTTTCTAGGACAGGATGTATGTTTACCATTAACGAGTTAGTCAATAAAGATGCTCTAAAATCTTCACAAATTCTCCAATCCCCATAATTTTTAAATCATGAGAACTATCGCTTTAAACATCACAACATTTAACTTAAACAATGTGTTATTTAATAGGCAGGATAAATAATAACTCATATATTTCTAAATATAAGTACAGTATGAAGTGATTCTATTCAATTTGTTAGATCATATGCTCAATATACGCACGAGAATGTTATAAATAATTTCATGTTAAATAGTGCTGTATAGTTTCTTAATAATATGCAATAAAAGTGCTGAACATTTTTATATGTAAATGTATTTATGGACAAAATACAAAACAGGATACTTTACTGTAAAACTATTCAATAATTACGAGCATTAATGAGGTAGCCTATCTATTGTCGTCAGAATTCATTTACTTAAAAATCATACTTTATCGACAAATATTAGTACTGTATTGCTTAGTGGTTGTATTATGAGTGGTTGTGGGCATCGTATAAACTCTTAAATCTCCACTAATGTAAAGGGCTATTGTACTACAGATTTCCCGAAGGGTTTGAGGCTCTCCAATAAGTCCAGAACCCCTGCGACCAATGACCACTGATCACTATAGGACTTATCAGCTATTGCTCTTGAGATTACCCCAAGCAGTCGAGGCTCACCAATCAATCCAGAAAGAGTGGCAGTAGCCTCTGAATATAAAGATTTTTAGAATACAGTATCAGCTTTGTAAACTTTGTATTCATCTCTGAATTTCCTTTTTATTCTGTAATATTTATTATTTCTTTATTTACAACGGACATCATCCAATTTATAACGTGTACATTATATGGCATGCCTAAAAGATAGACAAAAATAAAAAAATAAATATCTGTATAGACATAATAATAAATAATCAGGGTATGACACCACAATTAGCAGTCACTATCAGATGACTTATATAGATATATAACAACAAACTAACTACTTAGGGAATACATAATAAAACGATATAAAAAGTTAACAATACGAGAAAGAATACAGGAAGCAATAAGAGAAAAAAAAACTATAAAATAATCGTAATACCAACAGCAATAGAAATAATATGCATAAAAATAACAATGACTAATATGTCAACAACAATCCAACCTGCATAAAAACAACATTAATCACAAGAATAAATGAAAAAATTAAGAAAAACAATAAAAAAGCAATATAAAATATCAAGTAATAACAAAATATTATTATCAAAAAGAGATAACACATGCTGACAAAAAACAAAAAGTCGACAACAATCCCACCTGCATAAAAAACAATATCAATCACAAGAACCAATGAAAAAATGAAAATAAGTAACAACAAATAAGCAATAATAAATAACAAATTGTAACACAGTAGTAAAGAGATAACATGCTGACAACAACAAAAAGTCACTCGCAGCAATGCGTCAAAAGCGCTCAACGGATGCTTTAAACTGGCTAGGAGAGCAGGAAAAGAAGTCCAGGTGATTGTCGATGCGGTTACCCAGCCGTTGAAACCCGCTCCATAGTGCAATTGGCCTTCTGGAAGGAATTGTTATGTCTCCTAGCGAACAACAGCATGGTTCACCTATAGCAACGTGATGACGTTGTGATAATATTATTAGATAGTAGGTCATTATAATAATGGAGAAGCGTTTTCCTAACGGCCTAAACAAGGTATAATACACTCATCCTCATGAATCGAAAAGTATCCTGAAGGTTTCAGGATTACGAGCTGCATTAGGAATCTTTAAATTTTTACTAGCTAATTGTTTATTAGGGTTAATACAGTAAAAGTCTGGTATTAGAAATATGTTAGGAAGGAACACTTAAAATGCATTTTTTAGTTCAAATAACTTATTTGTTTTAAGTAATTTAATTCATATTTTAACTCAAAAGTGACGTGATGAATGTTTGTTGCTCAATAGTTCTTTAAAGTAATTAATCATTCGTTTCAGTTATTCTACAAAATGTGATTAGTAGTTAAAGTTTTAAATAGAGCGCCATTAACACCACTTACTTGGCAGATAATCCTGAAAGATAATTTTATGTAAAAACATTATATTAAAATAGTATGGTACAACTCTTTTGATGTTTTATATCAAATATTTTCATATGGTGATAGAAAACTCGGTTGCTCTACAGTGCTTAGAGATCGTGTCTAACACATCGTAGTGCACTCAATTGAGTACTTGATGAGACAATGAGACTACCACTTCACCTATTTATAGGTATCTCTGATGTCGAAACGATGTAAAATGTTTCGTTTTGAGCTTCTTCGTCGTCGACTTTCTTTGGATCTTTGCGTGATTCTAGATTCCGGGAGTTAGGTCTAAGGCAGTATCAGATACCAGACGCTGCAATAAAAGCACAGTAACTTATCAGTCATACGTAAATTTTCTGTTTATTCATCAATAAAACTATAACTATGACATTCGAAATATATAATAAAAAGCAAAATAAAATGGCCAAAAATACAAGATTTTTTTATTGAATTTGGTTGTTATTATATATACTTTCTTAAACGGTATCTAGACAAAATTAACTAATTCTTTAGAAATACCTTAGAGAGAATGTAAATTTAAAAAGACAGAAAACTGTACCTTTTGACAAAGGAAGGTTTTAATTGGAACCAGCCAAAATGTATTTATCTTTTTAATCTCTCAAAATGTACACTGAAATAATTTATACCTGATATGCCTAGATTTTTTTTAACAATAGGGCTCCAACATATTATATGACATATTCATTAAATAAAAAGTTGCTTCGATTTTGAAAATTTCGTGTGAACCCGTGGGTCTGTTGGCTAGTATCGATATAACGTTTTTATTTCAAATAAATATTTATGAAATCGCATTGAATAGACTATTACCGCAATTTTATTACACAAGAATAAACTTAGTAATAATCCATCAAACCAACTAATTTCCAATGCAGTTAAAATAAATCACTTTGAATTGTTGTTCGCATAGAATAGACAATCACCGCATTTTATTACACAAGAATACATTTTATTGTGTAGTAAAGTTATGTATTAATAAAATTGATATTAATCCATCAAACAATAACAAAGTCCAAAGCGATACATATAAATCGCATTGAATCATTCAGACAATTACCGCATTTTGAATTACTCAAGAATAAAATTAGTAATAATCCATCAAACCAATGAAATTCCAATGCGGTACGCATAGATAACTTTGAATTGTTATTCGCATTGAATAGACTATTACCGCAATTTTATTACACAAGAATATACATAATGGTTTCCTAATACAATACATATGTCACATTGAATTGTTGTTGACATAAAACAGAAAAGGTCAATCAGGCATTGAAGCTCCAATTATCAACTGAAGGTTCTAAGGTAGAGTACCATCAGGATGCAATATGTTTAGAAAGGGCTATGAGAAAAGGAATACAGGGTTATGTACTGCGCCCCTCAGCCTCAGAATGGAATCTACACAGCGAAATGTCTCTATCTCAGTTAACAGTAATGTAATAAATATAAGTGATGCCGTATAATGTAAGGCCAGACATTAACTATAATTATTAATTTTATTACAAATTTATGTTCAATTTTAAAATAAATCTTCACCCCTTAATCTATGCTTGGCTGAGAAGTAAATTAATAAACATGTAAATAAGTGAAACTACATATATAAATAATTAAATATATTTAAAAAGTTTACTATACAAATAAGAAACGAAAAGTCTTTTAAAAAGTGCTTAATATTGTAGACACGTTTTAAGGCATTAACAAACTTCAGTTTACAATCTGATAACATACGCTGACGATAGCAATGCCGGAACTTGTCTGAAATATTTAAATATTACTTTAAGGATTATTTCTTATATTTGTATAAAATACAATATAACCATGCAATATTGAATAATTAATATGCAACACTTTTATATGAAGCCTTTCGAGAAATTATTATGTGACAATCGTATTATTAATTTAAATGTCGATATGTATAAATGTAATACTTTTAAGAGATATTAGCTTTCCTAGACCTACTTGTATCAACAATAGCATTCTAAGAGAGCTAAACCAACGTTGTAGAATGTTGGTTAAATTTACATTCAATTAAAAAATAAGGATGAATAACTATTAGTTAGAATTGGAGGATATTCTCTCAGAAACCAAGGAACTGTACACAATCTTCCTATTACACGTTTAATTACATATCTAAGAAGCAGGAACTTCGGTAATGTGGCCTTTAAAGTGTAAGTGTTTAAGTTCGTAAAGTGCTTTATCAGTTCTCCTCCTGTTATTATCTGAACAATGTGGTTTTCTGCACTTTTTATTAGTAAAGAAAGTCAATCGGAACATTTTTAATGGCAATCAACTTATTATAGATTGAAAAATATTATTATATTATCTGTATCATACACCTCACTGTAAGTTGTGGGTTTATTATTTAATACAAAATCTATTATTACTACTTAGAACTGAGATTTCACCAAATTTCCGTTACATATTCTAGATTGAGTATTGTTATGATATTGGTAGGTGACCCCAGGATGGTTCACTTTAGGCTGGTTTCTACCTTCCAGTTGAACCCACACTGGGTGCACAAAAACCGATGTGTCACTTAAATCTGCGTAACCTTATGAATTTCCAGTAGTGGCACATCACTAATCGCAAATGTCGAGATTCTCGGGCGCAGGGGTAATTCTATAGGTCAGTATACTGCCGAAGATAAATGTTTGAGTCAAAGGTTTTCGTCAGCCCAGCCATAAGGGTGTGCTATCTCCTACTTTCTCTGAAGAGCCTGTTTCTGAGCTGGATTCTCCTCCTTTCTAGGAAACATGACTTGATATTAGTGCCCTAAACGTTTCCCCATGGATCTCGTTAGGAGGCGGCCTCTACTCCCAACCTTACCCATCCAAAATATCCTGCCACTCTGGAACTGCCAGCGCAAAGGACCTTATAGGACTAGGCACAATTCTATCTCTGCAAAGCTTCTCGTTCTAAGAGAGAGAGAAATAGAAATGGGTAGGCTAGGTGATCAAAGTACTACAACGATATACAACGATTGGCCGATTAATTTACAGAGTCACTGAAAACAACTAAAATACCAGTATTGCACTATAAGTAATAAGTATTGTATGTCAGTTTTACTTGATATATTCGTAACAAAGCGAGTAAATACTATGGTTGGGAGAATTTAAACCGATTGTACTTACCTCACTGACTGTGAAACACAATATGATGTGTATGATTTTAAAACTAAAGTCATATTACAATTAAAATCACAGGAACTAAAGTAAAAAAAATATATATAAATTTCCAAACCTTGAAGAGCTGTAGCGAACATAAACATGTGAGTCTCCTCAAGAGACCCAATAATGTATTGCCATATCTTTATCCTGTTAATGCCAACCCATGTAAATACACATACACATATACAATATGTGTATGTAAATACCATATATATACTTTGTAAATATATGGATAAAGTATATAAAGTACATATTTACATATACATTACAAAATACACATCAGTAGTTTTACACACAGACATAAATATATGATTTAGACAACTTACTAACTTATAAGACCATTAATGTATTACAATATCGTAATGTCATTTTAATTTTTTTACTATACTTGTGTATAGTAATAAAAATACTTTCCCTTTCAGAATGTTAGCTGCCTCTTTTTCATATTTTACAACATAAATCGTAACATAATCACTAAAACACTAAAAGTAACAAAAACATGGCCGTTTATATATAAAAAGTGAACTAAAAAACTTACATTAAGTGCCGAATCATGTCGGTAAGATCGTGCGTCCATAGATCAGAAATATATCCGACAAAACAGCATAAGAGTACAAAAGTCATGTGCAAACAACAATGGCGTTTATTAGGAATCATGTTGTCATATCAAATCATCCGTCAACAATGGATTGCAAACAGAGAACTCAACATACACAACACATAATTGGCAATGAAGCAGTAATTAACACCTTATATTCTGTACTATAATGGTTGGTTTTACCGTAGTAGATCAATATTAAACAAATAACACAACACATTCAATATATAATTGACAAACTGAGCAGAAATTAACAACGGAATATTCTGTGCTATAATGGTTCGCTTTCCGTAGTGGATAAATAATAAACAAAGAACACGACATACATGACTCATGAATAGCAACTAAGCTGTAATTATCACCGACCTATTCAGTACTATAATGGTTCGTTTTACCGTCAATCAATATGAAACAGGGTGCATTTAAATGGGTGGAAGGAAGGTAATGGGCATACTCTTTTGCTGAACATTTAAATTTGTATTTTATATATTTCAGTATTATCATGTGGGTTGAGGTTTCATTCACAAATACTTTTATTCTAGTAGTTTGAATCGGTTATATATTTAATCCTAATTAAATAATAGTACCTGGAGTGACCTGATTGAATGGTTAAGCTGATAATTTTATAAGGGACTACAATTTATATTCGTTAAAAATTATCTATACGATCATATGATGATTTTCAAGAATGTAATACAAAATTTATCTAACATTTATTTAAAGAATGGTGGTCTAGTTTGAGAAAAGCTTATTGATGAATTATAATTATCATGAAATTATAATTGTATTTTTTTAACCAGAAGGGAGTTATCTGTCTTTTCATGCCGTTGTGAAAAAAACAACATAAGCATACAATAGAATTTGCACTGGAAGAACAAATGTAGCAGAATAAAAATGTAATGAACATTTAAGATAACCTTAATGCTGGTTTTGGCTTAATTTAATAAAACTAGCCTTTGCATTCTATAAATTATCTTTAAAATTTTATTTAAAACACTAGTTTCTTCCAACAGGAATACTATTTTATATATAAATAAGACTGAGTTCAAAATTTATTTTTGATGCAGAGTTAAACAAAATTACAATGTACGACGTGTACTATGATTGAATTTTAAAATGTAGTATTATAATCATTTTGAGTTTTAAATTTGAATCACCTTGCATTAAAAGACTTTCAGTTTATTGTAAAATTAAATATACAAGGATTGTTTTATCTTCAAAATTATACTCATCACAGTTTTTCCGTCCACAATTTTACAATTAAAGTAGCTAGAGTTTTGTGTTAACTAAAATGTTATGTTTACAAGATCTTTCGAAAGGATGTATTCATTACATGTATATAATTTGCAGATAAACCCACCAGTTCCTATACGTAATTTTCTAAAATTCAACTTTTAAATGATTACTAATAGTACTTAGCATATAAAACAACGTTATGGATACGAAATGAAAATTTTAAATTTAAAGTAAAATAAAGATTCTTATCTTACCTAACTATAAGTTAGGGCTACGAAACCCTCTCTGACACTTAACCAGGGGACCAACGGCTTAAAGGTGAGTTCAGAACCACCACCAATTGGTCATGCAATTTACTTCTAAAAACAGGAAGCTATGAGAGGATTAATTGTAAATTACTTTTTAAACATTTCTCAGATAATTGATTGTCACTGAAATTTATTCCGATCTCCTGATCCATTTCATATTTAATATTAAAGAGTAGTGCTTTCGGGTTCTGATGTCGGAGATCAAAACAGGTTTTATAAGCACATATGAAATAACTCGAATTTCTATCCAATATTTAATAACATTTCATTGAATAGATCCAAATATTTCAGTAATATTTAAATACCTCAGCACAGGGTGAAGAATCCCAACAAATTGAAAGTGCTTAGATTTTAAATTAACATTCTTAAGGTGTAGTAAATAATTTACTACTCGTCCATGCCCTTCCAACAACTATCCGCGACACGATAATGTAAGGGTTTCAATGTTATATTTAAATTTAAGTAAATATATTTCAGGTAAATATTATTTTGTTTATATAATTGAAAGTTCATATATATTAAGGAAAATTATTTTTTCGATGTTTTGGTTATTTACCTTGTTGTCATGATCTATAAAAATAATTATAATAACTCTGTATGTTATCTGCATTAAACTACTGATAAAGAGCTGTATTATTAATATTTACTGCGGTTCGTAGTTAAAACTATATTTTTAATCAAACATCCAAATTTATTAGTTAGATAAAGTCTATGCTCAAAAGTGATTACGCAACATTGTGAAATAAGGTGTTGTTACTTTTAAGGTTACTCTGTGCTTTAAAGACTATAAACATATGGGAATTTAAATGATACTTAACATATATTATAGTATCATTGTGCTATCATATTATAATGTTGACATAGAAAGTTAGTTGCATCTTAACATACCCTTTTTATTAAATAAATGTTTTCTACAATACCTTTTTAACAGGAATCTTCGCAACGTTGACGTCCAGTGAGATGGATCCCTGAGGTCAAAGAGAAAAATCCTTTCTTAGAACGTCTCCGAAGCACAAGATAAACGAATTTAAAATATTTTATATCTCTGCATCTCATGGTATTTTGTTGAGCGTGATTAAATCAGTTTGGACATATATACTAGATAGATAGATACTATCTTAACAACGGCCTCACAGATAATTTCCTATTGAAAAAATAATTCATTGCAAACGATTTATTTAGATTACATTACTAATAGGTATAATTGGTAAAAATAGTTTATAAAACTATTACATAATAATTAAACTAGCAGTTTAAAAGTATTGAGCCCCTGAAGTCAGAGAGTGAAAAGGGCTTCATTAGTATGAATTAAATAAATGAAATTTTTTACAACATTTTAATATATTTTATTAGAATAACTCCAATGATTATAGCAATAATGGAACATTTCAAGCTGTAGTGCAAGAATAGTAAACTTGAAGTTCATATTGTCTTTATTGAAAGCCCTTATAACTAATATGGTGGAGCAATACGAAAATATTAAAACGGATGTATATCCGGCGTGTCTCAGTTTTTGCTCCTTAAGCTACTGTAAATATGCTATACTGCAATTTCAAGGAAGAATTTTGGGTATCAAAAATAAATTAAATAGATTTAATTCTACTATAGTAAATATCTTGGCAAAAAATATATTCTACAATAGGTATTTTTTGCTCAAGGAAATAACAAATTATGGAATGAGTATTTTATAATAACTAGTACTTCAATAATATTATTTTCGCGTCTTATTCTGATGTCCACACTGTTTTGTGTGATTGTGTATTAAACAAACATAAAACCAACAAAATCCAAACATTATTATTTAAAAACCTTTGCATTGTTATTATTAATAGGATATACGTAAAAAGCAATATTTTTAGGAGAAATGGCTGAAGATAGTGTAAGATAGTATTTGAAGGTCCCTTCACGCGTCCGCTATTTATCAATCTCAAAGTATTTCCTTCAGCAACGAGGGTCTTCCAGAAAATTGAATACTTCTGTCATGAATATTTCGGTAGTCAAGATAACTATTTGGAATGCATTCCTTCCTATTGGAATGCATGCATTCCAGTACTATTATTAGTAGTAATATTGTACTACTAATAATTTCTAACACTGTACACTTATAAGTACTACTGCACTTAAACTAACTATACTATCATGTCATGTAACTGAACATGTACCATGTAAAACTTGCTAATTTTAATAAGGTACATCAGATAATTTTACAATGAATTCACTTAAGTATTTGTTAACTGAAACTTTATTTTATAATATGGTTGAAAATGTGTGTAAAGGATCCTGATTAAATTTTATTCTTTCCTTTAATGAGTCGAATTTTTTTTTCTCTAGCCGTCATTAAGAATGTTAAAATTCAAAATAATGAATAAAATGTAGAGGTGTTGGAGCACGTATAGATGCATATTATTTATTGGAAAAAATATTATAAATAAATTTAGTGTGCTGTGTTAAGATAGTCGAGATAAATGTGGGATTAAATAGGGTAGAAAAACAGAAGATGTTTAATTTTTTTGGCTTTGTTTCTGGTCTCTTTGGTTCCTACTTAATGGACTTTCTCTTAATAGCACTTAACGCACTTCTATCTTATTTTGTGTCCTGGTTCCTCCCTTTCAACAGGTTATATTTTTGTACTTGATCTTTCGACCTGAAATGGATAAAAAATAATATTTTTTTTAATAAGGAAAATTAATTACACGTGTAATAAATTCTAAATGCTGTAAGTGTTTGTATTTTTTATATGCGAATAATTAAGATCCTAATGAAATATATTTTTCAATAATTATATCTTAAAAATCAAACTAATCGCTAAATGTTTTGCTGAGCGCTAATAATGAGAACGGCTAGAGCAATTCAGTTGATTCTTTTTCTTATTAATTTAATCCGAGAACGATGATTCTGAAGAGAAAGTTTATAAAAGTTCCCTGGAATATTTTGGAATATTTTGGAATCCAGAAAAAATTTACTATTTGTGTTTCATTATCTAAATGTAACCGACAATTAACAGCTGTTACAATTTCAGCTAAAATTAGATGAGAATCAGTTTTACATTTCTATTTTACAAAATAATAAAAATACAACATTTTATCAGTAGTGTAATCCAGATAGGAAATAAAAAGTTAGTGTCTAAGTGTTATTGAAGACTGTGCCACTGATGAATTTGAAACAAATGCAGTGTAAGTAATATTTAAACGCCGTTTTAAAATCAACCCTAATGAGTAATGCTGGAATACAGTCGGAAAACAACAATACGTCTATAACGAAAACACTTCCGTTATAGAAGGACATTTCCTATAATCCTTCCGTATAAACAATTATTTTTGGAATTTTGGATCACTTAATTAGGATTTTCTTGTCGTTATACAGAAAGTAGATAGGAAGTGGGTGGGACCGTACTAGGCTTCTAGTCGTACGTATCAATGTAAATTTACTTAATCGGGAGCATAAAGCAATCTCAGCTATGGCATTTTAAGTGAATTTTTAACGACAGGAAGTAAGCTCCTTATAACTGAAGTAGGCTTTAAAGTCCTGTATATGTTTTTATTTATTCTTAAATTTATTCTTAAAAGGCAACATGTACTGTGGTACAGGAAATACCTAAGACCAGAAGTACATGACAAAGGCTAGAAGGAAAATCGTTTTGACCGAATTCACTTTCCGTGAGCTGTGTATTTATATTTTCTTGAACGGGGTAAAAAGACATACTTGGCTATTACGTAAAAAATATAATTAATTTGAACCAAAGATTATTATAAACGTGCCGTGTAACATACACTATAAGATTCAGGACACATTGTAAACTCTGATACTTTTAACACTTAAATATATTTATCTGTTAATCTTTATTTTATTTCAGTTTTAAACAATTTAAAAATTTAGTTCGATTTAATTTTTGAAACGTAAGTTAAAATTAATTTATTAAAAGGAAGAAAACCTTTCTCAAAAAAACTTTTACAACAAAAGTGCTTTTGTAAGCTTTTGGTAGTTAAATTAAAATGTCTGACAAGTACAAGGATTGTTATTTTAAGTCCAAATTAACGAAATGCTAATTAATAAACAGATTCTGAAGTGATTTGAAAAGAAATCTCCTGTCCATCTACCAAAATAAATGTACTGAATTAATTTCCAAACTAGATCATTATTAGCGGGTTTATTAATTAAAAAGATTATGTAAAGGGACTTTGAGAAACTTGCAGATCTCTCTAAACTCACTTTCATATGCAGGTTACCGTACCTCGTATTAACGACAATATATACTTATGAGTCACTGGTTCAGGCAGGGTTTTTAGGTATTATAACAAATTTAATGACTAGAAAATTATTTAAATTGAAAAAAAATAATTAATTAAGAACAGTTTTACTGTGAAAAGACGTGGGCCACATTGAGATCTGCCGTTTATTTCGTGTTTGTATTGTTGGCTTTTTGCTCAGAACCTCAATGTGGGTCATGTCTTGTCACAGTAAATCTGTTATAAATAAGTTATTTATTATTTTATTTAAATAAAGTCGATGTCATTAAATTATGTATAATATCCTCTAAAACTGTTATTCATGCAAATCTTGAGAAAAAATGCTGTTGATTTTTAAGATATCTAAAGTTGAAAAGTTTTTAATGACTGCCATTTTGAAAAGAATAAATATAATTTCGTGACGATTTTCTGTGATAGGCCTTTCTATCATCAAAATTTGAACCTAATTTTGTATAATTGACCTTATTAGTTTTAAAGATTAAATTAAAAAAAAAAAAAAAAAAAAAAAAAAAAAACATTCAAACAGACAAATGGGAAACTAGGCATCAGAGATCTATGTTAATACGGTGAAATATGTTTGTCTTCACCTAAGCAATAACGTAGTATACCTTTTTCCAGAGAGTTACGGGACACCCTAATATTGATGGAAAATTACGCAAACGTTCCGTAAGTAAAGTACATTTATCTGCTTAAGTCTTAGGTCAGTCTCTATTCAACCACACCGAGGAGCACGACTTCTCTTGTATGTAGCCTCTAGCACTCTGCTGATGAGTTTCAGCCTCTTCTCTCCGCTCATATCTTTTTAATATTCCCACTTCTATTTTAATTGGAGATTCAAAGCTCGGTACAACCTTCGAACTTTCTTCTTACATCGAAATTTCAACTTACATTATATTGTCATTTACAACGTTTCGGCTATTATTATATATTATCACTGTGCTAGTAACTTAATTCCATTTGAAACATATTTTTTGTTATGTAATGCACATCTGTTTTATACCAGGCTTTAAGTTTTAAGCCTTTCTTCACAGAAAGTTCATAATCTAAAGTAATTGAGTACAAGTATGAGAATATATTTATTTGGCGGTACGTTATTATGACGTTACAGCCATTTGAAACATATAGACAAAAAATAACTGAAATATTAGGAAAAATAATAATAACGATAAAATTGTCCTTGTCAATTAATAACTAAAAAGCTCATTTTTGCAACCGACTGACATATAAGTAAATTTTTGTAAAAAATCAGATTATTGCAACCTCTGCCATGGCACTTTCTGAAAATATCTGCGTAACTTCACGGAACATGAATGATCTCCAGAAACCAAAACCACTCCCGTAAAAATGTGTTATATAAAAATATAACGTTGTTATATTATATTCAATATACAGGGTGTCCAAAAAGTCCCGGGTCGG
The DNA here is from genome assembly GCF_021130785.1 of Homalodisca vitripennis. Taxonomy (NCBI): domain Eukaryota; kingdom Metazoa; phylum Arthropoda; class Insecta; order Hemiptera; family Cicadellidae; genus Homalodisca; species Homalodisca vitripennis. The sequence continues at coordinate 224,489,274 of NC_060208.1, forward strand.
TTGAATATTTTTTAAAATATTTAAAATAGAGCTACAAAACCTTACACAAAGTTACTGGACATAAAAATCTATTTTATCACATATTGAGTGATCCGCTACTTCCTCAGGGGGGCGGCCCGCTAGGAGTCAGAAGAAAATCTTAAATGTAAGCATAGGTTGATATGCATATCAAATTAAAGGTCTATATTAGTAGAGTACAGAGCCGCAAATCCGACCTTAAACGGACAACCGAGTCAAAAATGACAGCTAACTTAGGTTAATGTAACAAAATACACTGATGAGCTTTTTGATTTTAACTTTTACTAACCCAAAACTGTTTACAATTTAATGAGTTATTCAAATGACCCTCAAACACCTCAAGAAACACCTCATGTCCATTTTTTAATGTTAGGAAAGTTAAAGTCCAAAATCTCATCAGTGTATTTTGTTACATTAACCTAAGTTGCAAACTCTAGCCATCTTTGAACGGCTGTCATTTTTGACTCGGTCATCCGTTTGAGGTCGGGTTTGCGTCTTTGTACTCTACTAATATAGACCTTTAATTTGATATGCATATCAACCTATGCTGTTGAAGTAGGCGTTTTAGTAGAATTTTTTATCACCCCAATAGTTAGTTACAGGTGATGCGCATAAACACAAATTTAACACTTTGGTCAGTGCAGAAGTCATTAAAGATTCATAGTTTCACCCTTATAAAATCACTCTAGTACAAGAACTGAACAAATATGATTTTTATAGTAGTCTAAAATGTAGTGAGATCATGACTCAGAGGCTTCAATCAAGAGCGGTATCTTATTTTAATATCATTTTGACTGACGAAGAATTATTTCAACTCAATGGACAAGTTAACCTAAATAAATGTAGGTATTGAGCACGAGAGAACCCTCACTGGTACCAGGAAGGTCATATACAACACCCACAGAAATTAAAAATATGAGCCGGTATGATTGGTTATTTTATCGTAGCACCATTTGTTTTTGATGGCAACTTGAATGGTGTAACCTACAACAACATGTTAAATATACAGGTACTTTCAGCTCTCAACATCTCAACGTAAACGACTATAATACCAGATGTTACCGCATGTTTTTAATAGAGATTATGTATTTTGTCGACAAGATAGTGCCCCTCCCCATTATGCAAGAGTTGTAAGGGGTTCGTTAAACAGCAATTTCCTAATCATTGGATTGGCCGGAGGCGAAATACAGAGTGACCAGTCCGGTCAAATGACCTAAACCCAATAGATATCGGTTTGTGGGACCATTTGAAATCAGTGGTAAACAGCTCAAACCCAGAATCTATTGAATAACTAAGAGAGAATAGAGACTTAATACAGAAAAATTTGAAATAAAGCATTAAAATGTCAGGAAAATGTTTAAACAAAAATTTTATTACTACATGGAGGTCAACGGAGAGCAATTTGATGCATGGAAGTAATAATCTCTTAATTAATTTAATATGTACTTAAACAGTTAAGTATACAGTACTCATAACTGATTTGATTTAAACTTTTTAATAGTTTTATTAAAATTTTATGTAATTTGAATGTACAAGTATAACAAAATAAATTAGCTTTAAAAGTATCAACTTTAAGAAGGTTCCCTCCGTGGTTAAACAAGTATTGTTCTTGACTTTTAATCTTTCATTTCATAATCTGAAAGATTGTAGTAAGATAAGTAATTAATGCAAATTAATTTTCAATATTATATCTTTGGGGCTGCCATTTCACGTAGAGTGGTCCGATTTCAATTTTGTGAGTGATATATGGACTAACCAAGAACTTTAAAATTACATTTTTAACGACTATAAATAGTATTTGAAGAATTTTAGTTACACCCCACCCCCTTTCCAATGAGGGTTAAACATTTTAAAACTATCATTATTAGTGTAGTCCTTAGTAGCTAGTAAGATTGATGGAAACATATTTTATATTAAAAATAACAAAGATATTAACAGGTGGTGCAACTTAATTTTCAATCACGCTGTATACGCATCTTTCAAAACTCCCATTTTCAAACACATAAACACTCCGGAATATATGTTAATGTGTCATTTTGCAAGCATCTCTGAAAATATGAACCTTTATATTTTAAATCATAAAATAATCAATAAATATGTATTTGCATGTATTATATGTTATGAAAATGTGTATCTTGTTTCTTCTCTTAATTTCATTTTACGAATTTAAATAACACGTAACAAATCATACAGTTGTCTGCGTAGGTAGGAACTCCTTTGTACAACTTCCTGGAGACTATTGTTACATGTTACAAAGGAAAATTCAACAAAAGAAAAGACTCCTTCTGTCCTTTTACTACCTGCTATTATCTAGGGATGATAACGTAGTTATTACAGGTAACTTTACGGGTGACTGAAACACTTACAGTAGTTACGTAATTACCTTGAAACTAGTTTTCCAGATTTCCTATCTGATCAGGCTCAATGCATTCAAAAGCAACTATTTAAATATATTTTACGAGTTAAAAATATTTTTGCATACTTAGATATAAACAGGAATTTTATTTAATACTAAAAATGCACTTATAATCAAAATGAAACAATATTTAAAGATTTAAAATATTTAAAGCTGTGGTTACTAACCACATCGTTGAAATACCATGTGTCTGTACATATTACGTTGCACCCATTAAACGAAACTGAACATCCAAGCCAATTTTCACTGTAGCATATTATCACAAATCCTGGTTTTTTCTTGAGAGCAGTGGAATAATTTCCCCCAAAACATAATTATTCGCCATTTACGTTAGTTTAGATGGAGGTCACATTTGGAGGATATAAAAAGGTTGTAAAGTAATAAACAAAATTTTTTCAAAAATTTCATTTTGTGTACATTTTTGGTCTTAAATGTATCAATGTACTGAAAATTTATTCTGAGATAAAAACTACTTAATATTTCATTTTATATTTTTAACACTTCTCGTATCCATTTCGATCTTCACCGAAATTTAGTGCAGCTTACGATCTTAATTAAACATATTCCTGATTTAAAGTAATTTTTTTCAGTATCGAAGGATTGAGATGAGGCAGATATTTCCTGATATTTATCGTTAAGATTTACAAGAAATTAGTACAATTTCCTTTCTAGATTTGTAAAGTTAGCTTGTCCTCAGGTGGGTACATAACCTAAAACACTGCAACACACGTTGAAAATTCAAATAATGCTACAGTGTTGTACCACTGTTTTAGGTTAAACAGGTAATACTGAAACTTTTTTAATCTATTTTCACAGACATCTCACGGCGGAGTAACTACTGACCGGTGAAAGTGCTCTAAAGGTAATACTGAAACTTATTACTAATCTTTCACCTAACTTGGCACCCAGTCCAGAGCTGTTAATTGTCAACAGTTAGAATTGTGAAATTCAGTCAAATTTTAACACATTTATAAGTAAGTATGAATAGGTTCATTATTTAGTATAAAATGATTGTATCACCTAAAATGTTGTAATCTAAATAAAAATTTATATTTATAGTTTAATTTATTCAAACACCTTGGTATATTATAAGAATGTTAATAAAGTGGTCTTACATTAAAATTAAGATTAAAATTATAAGAAATGCGTTCTAAAAATAAAAAAAAGAAAAATTCTATACAAATAATATATAAATAATATTGTATTTTTTTTAATTGTAGAACAATAAAATAAATTATACATTTTCTTTAACATTATTTAGACTAGTTTTAGCATGTAATATCTTATTTAACCTAAAAGGTAATTTTTACTTTGTGACTCTTAATGCGCTTGTTCTATATCGCCCAGTTTGATTTTGAAGGAATCTTCTGATACTTTTCAAATCCCTTGCACACAGTTGTTAAATATTTCGTTATGAGCCAATGCATGTTGTTAAACCAGTTTATCGTCTTTTCTGTTGGACGAATACCAATAGTTATTCATCCTAATATGTAAGGGATTTGTCGTTAAACCAACATAGTCCTTGGTATACAATTTTCATGACTACCGACAAATCAAATTTTTTAATTTACAGTTAACGTTCTTTAAAAATAGATATGTGTTATTAGTTGTGCTACTTGTAAAGGTTTTAGAAGGATTTAGAACGTTGGATGTAGCACAACGATTGTTTTCAAAATAATGGTTACATAATATTTGGTATTAGCATCTGAATTAGGAATTTGGTTAGGCAATAATTTAAATCTTCTCAGAAGGTTCTTAGGATTAGGTGCTTTATAAAAATAGTTTTTGAGGGATTTAGTAACGGATTCTGTAAAGTAACCGTTTTTAATTAAAACTCTTACTAATTACGTTTACTGATTCGAGTTCAATCATTAGAGTTTACAAAAGATCAAAAATGTATAACCTTTTAAACCGATCTCAGACTTTGCTAGCGAGTAGTGAAAGTGGCATCGCTGAGGGCCTCTGACTAGATTGGAAAATTGCTCAGGATTCTTTAGTAAATTCACTTTCATTCTTTCGTTAAAGGGTTCGGGATTGAAATGCAAATTCCCTTAACTTCATTATACAAACACTTTTCTATATAGTTTGCACTTAATTTAACTTTTTAATCTTAAATACAAAGAGTTTTACGATATATATTTAAGATTACCTTATATAGTTTGTTGTCTTTGTCTACATGACACAAATGATTTACTTTAATCAACAATAATGAAAGTTGATCGGATATTAAGTGTGATTTTTGTTTATGTTGCCAAAGGGTCTCTAATTTGAGCGTTTCACTGAACGTAGTAAATATAAATTATACGTGTGTGTTTTTGTTTGTAAGTGTGCGTTTATTTGAAAGTGAGAAGTGCAAAATTAGAAGTTCAAATACCTACCTCTCTCCTTTTAGGTTATCGTATCTCTATACCATATAATATACAGATGTTGCAAAATAACAATTAAGTTGAAAATTAATGTAAAAAAGATCTAATTTAATTAATTCATAATTTCAATCATTTTAATGTAGTCTATCGCCTTCGGGTTACGTTGTGTTTAATCTTTTAGCGTCCAATAAATTTGTTGAAGGCAATATGTCCTTGAAAGATATAAATATCGGTCGGTTAATCAAGAAAGGATTGATAAATGAATATCTAGCTTTAAAGCTTTTGAATACCTAACAGTTTTAAAGGATTTAAAATTTAACATTGACGAATTAAGCTTCCCGCTTCCATTAAGCTTAGTAAAATTGCTCTAGTCATGTATAATTGCTCATCTGCGTTGTGTTAGGTAACTATCTTTACCAAACTATGAACTTTACCTTCCTTTTAAGTGATGTTAGAGTTGACGTATGCCACTGCACGCTTCAACAAGTAGTACATATATGCAAACTGTCAATAGGACGGTCATCCGCCAAGTATTACACGCATAGACTGTGGAAGCGAGAAAAAGCAGCTACTATTTCCTATCAAGATATGCTTCTGAGTTTAACATTCAAGTGGTCATCGATGTGGTTGGCAAAATACGAAACTCGTTACTTTGAGGTTTGCTCCTTTTTACAGGGTTTTGTGAATCCAACACTCTATGCACAGAGGTTTAAAAATCCGTATGTTAGAAGAGATAAAAACTTTCGCTTTCATATTAGTAACTCGTTATATCAAAACTTCTGTGTCAAAGCGGGACAAATTCACTTCATTTTTATAATGAGATATATATGGATTTGAGACTGAATAAGTTTAAGTTTGAAGTTTTCGTGCTGTCGTTTAATTGCTATTTAAACTCTTCCAGTTGATATTTTAATCTATAAACATTATAATGTAGGGTATATTCAAAATTCAAAACTTTAACTTACTAAGTCATAAAGTAGGAAGAGGGAAGAATGTGGGTAGAACACGACAGTAGGTAGAAGAAATTTTCATGTGACAATGGTGTTCTATCAATGTGCAGGCATCAGAATCTGCCTAGAGCCCGGTCGGCACATAAGGTCCACGGCCTTTGTGTTTATATGCCTGCACCAATCTTACGAGATCTCTTTAACTACTTTCAAATTACTCTAACACATTTTCCTTGCAATAATACCGTACTGTAATACTTAACTAATTCAATAATTTCAGAGTAGAAAGAGCCTAATGCCTCCGTCGCCATAGTTACGAACCACATAAAACCAGTTAACTGCTACCTACGCAGCGTAGCGCGGAACAAACCCAAACCAGGGAGGAGAGATTAAAATGGAGCGGTTAACAGCAAAAACAACGCATATGGGGCTGGAAGAAAATTCGGCTATATTGGATTGTAGCGTTTTTAAAGCTACATTGGTTGATTTTTTAAAATTAAAACTTAAATTAAATGAAAATTTTTTTAAAGAAATATTGGGATTTAATTTTAAAATACGAGTAGATTGTGAGATGTTAGGATAAAACGAATATGTAATCCTTTGGCAAGTTAGTACTGGTAGTTTTAAATTTTTATTTTGTTGTTCATATGCCAAATTCAATAACTCTTCACAAATATCATGTTACATCTAGACTAAGAAAGCCTCTCTTAGTCTAGTTGTATACAATAAAATACCATAAATTATTACATCTGGCAACTCCATTATATTCTCCGACCCTGTCCCAAACACGCTGAGAGCTGTGAAGTTTCACGCAGTTTCATGTAAGTAGCGCATCGCAACGTTTCATGGGTGGCAGAAACAAATGGTTTTGCCAACCGCGATGCATGATGCGTGTAGCATAGCAATACTAATAATGTCGATAGGAAAACGCTTCTTAACGTTTACCTTCCACAGTTGTCTATTCCTGTTATTAAAAAGCCAATTTTAACCCAATATACCCTTTATTTCTATATAACTGGTGTTTTAAAAGCTCCACCCATATTATTAACTTTTTCATGAATAGAGATGAAATGATTTAGATAAAATAATAAAAATGTTTATATGACCAATTGAACAGTTTTCAATATATGAAAAATTTTGAATCCCACCTCCCCCTGGTGAAGTAGTTTACCAGGTCTCTGAATCATGCTACTTCACGAAATAGGGTATTTGGTCCCTTTAACTCACAATACAATGAGCAGTAAGTTCCGGGAGCCGGGTCTCTGAATCATGCTGGTACGGGAACTAGGATATCTGATCTATTTACACCCACAATACAGTAAGCAATAAGACCCAGGAACCGGGTCTCTGAATCATGCTATTACGGGAACGAGGATATCTGGTCTATTTAAACTCATGATACAATGAGCGGTAAGGCCCAGGAAACCGGGTCTCTGAATTATGCTAGTACGGGAACTAGGATATCTGGTCTATTTACACGCACAATACAGTAAGCAATAAGACCCAGGAACCGGGTCTCTGAATCATGCTAGTACGGAACTAGGATATCTGGTCTATTTACACCCACAATACAGTAAGCAATAAGACCCAGGAACCGGGTCTCTGAATTATGCTAGTACGGGAACTAGGATATCTGGTCTATTTACACGCACAATACAGTAAGCAATAAGACCCAGGAACCGGGTCTCTGAATTATGCTAGTACGGGAACTAGGATATCTGGTCTATTTACATCCACAATACAGTAAGCAATAAGACCCAGGAACCGGGTCTCTGAATTATGCTAGTACGGGAACTAGGATATCTGGTCTATTTACACGCACAATACAGTAAGCAATAAGACCCAGGAACCGGGTCTCTGAATTATGCTAGTACGGGAACTAGGATATCTGGTCTATTTACACCCACAATACAGTAAGCAATAAGACCCAGGAACCGGGTCTCTGAATCACGCTAGTACGAGAACGTGGATATCTGGTTTTTTACCATAATTTCATTGTGGATATTTGAAACAGGAGCTATCCAGTCTCCATAAAAACAATCAATTGCTATAATTGATAAATATACCAGGATAATTGAATATGGGGGAAAAACTCTACAAATCTATTTAAAATACGTAGGTACTGTTAGAAAGTATTTCTATGAAAGAAACTTGTTATGTAGGTAACACTCTTTCAATAAGTAAACAATATTCATACTAAAATTGGAATATACTCGTATTTGTTGGTTTTAAACACCAGGGAAATATAATATTTACTCTAGTAAGGGGATATACTGGTATTTAAATTTAATGTGAGTATTAGTCTCCACCACGCTGTGGGTAAACATTCAGGTTACTTAGGAATTATATTTGATGTTCTACTCTAATTCAATTAGATTATTTGTAAATCTATTGAGTTTTGTTTTAGCTTAAGTGATGTATTCGTAGTTTAAATACACTTATCGCTATAGAGGCTCATCCCTGAGTTCAGCAATCGGTTTAGGTAAATTACTATAAGTCGAAGCTTGAAAGGTGAGTACGCCACAACGAACCAATTCAGTTTTATAATATTTATATCAATACATTATTTGTTTCAGCTGAATTCTTCTTTACAAAGAATTTAAATTTCACTGAAGTTGTGGAAGTTTTATGAAACAATTCAAATCGAACTTGCCATCAAATTTATTAGAGTCTCATTAGAAACTCTGGCACTAGTTTTTTCCGTTTTTCTTCTTTTCATAATACTTTTAAAATTATACGTACATGTACTGGAAGATAACGATAGAAGCTGTTAGCAGGCAATCATACGATTTACTCCAACACCTGTCAATCGTTCGGAAAAAGGACGTGATGTAAACGGTAGCGTCCCCTAAGTCTTGCCTGGAATTCACTTGGGAGTATTCTTTTGGTTCTTTTGGTTTTAAAATGATTATATTGTTCGGTCACATCATCAAAGTGCGCCCTCAGTAAATGATTAAATATGAGGGCGCTCAAAATATTTCCTTTTTCTACTTTGGTCTGACAAGCGACTCTAAAGTTTAGTGGACTGTGATTGCAATCCGTGTTGGGTATTCTGTTTCCCTCAAGGACCCAGACAATGTGACAACCTTTTCGTTGGGAAGAGGAAACATAGTACTAGGGGCTATGTGCCAGATGAAGGCACCTCAAATAAGTTTGGTAGTCCTATAATTTGTAAATTTGTAATCTATCTTCTAGGTATACCTTTTCCCCCTATAATAGAAATTATCTTTCATTTAGTCGGATTATACAGTATGAAAAAGAAGTAAGGACCCCCTCCCCACTATTTTGTTCTAAAGTTGATTATAGGAGATATTCTATGGGTAGTGATGCAATGTAGAAAGATAGTTTAATTTGATGATTAAATACTTGAAATCCTGTATGCAACTTTATTGTAGCTTGTTACGCAACAGTTGGCATGCGCAACGCAATTTTGTAACCTTTTATAGGATTTGTCCTCAGACCTCTTAAGACAGTGGAGGACTAGACTGATAAAAATGGAATATGAAATTTAAGTATGTTTTTTTCTGAAAGAATTTACGAAACAAACAACTATGGGGTATTAAAGAAGTTTAACTTTAAATTGTCTGAAATAAAAAAGTTAGATGATTGTTTATTATAATTTAGTTTCAAATTAGCATCGCCTAATGATTTATAAGAATCGATGTAGCTCTGCAGTTCAGTATTGACAAGTTAATAAAAAATCTCATCGCCTAAAGGTAGTACCCAAAGCTCCTGGCCTCCTTTCAATATAGAAGGTTGAACCGCAATATCTGCTCGGAATGAAACCCATACATCTTGTCGGGAGGCGCGCTGGCGTGAAATAAGCTCAGACTTGGGTTATATTCGTTCGATAGGGAATTTCCAAACCTATTACCAGGAATAGAGATTTTTCATTATTGATTTGACATACGTTTTTACTAGTTTTTGGTAATTTTCAAACATTTCAATTATAACTTTTATTGCAAGTTATAAAATTACCCTTTGTCTATTTCTAAGTGTTAAAACAATACACAATACCTCAATAAGCAGTTAGAAAATTACACAGTGTTATTACATTATTCTGTTTGAGAGCGAAACACCGCAATACGATTATGAGTGTTAGGGAACATTTCGGAAATTGTTTGGCAGTTACATCGTATTTATCGCATATTTCAGTATCTATTTGTGTATGGAGTATTAATAAATTAAAATACTTATAATTATAGTTTTATAATGCAGAATGATTACAGAAGTATAAGTAAGCAATATTGTATTATTATGTATTTTCATAAATCCCATTGCTCAAAAGATCTGAGACAGATGTGCGTCATCGTTGATACTGTGGGTATATACATTTAGAAATGTAGGATTTCACCTCACTGTAGTTTTCTAACAATTTTTCTTCCCCCCTTCCAAAAAGTGTCGTCAAGAAAACAATAGAAGAGAGGCACAGCAGTTTAAAAAAATAATACGATATCTCAACTTGTGCAAGTGGAAGAAATACAAAACCAACATTCGAGCTACAGGACCTATGGTCGGTTTAGTAGCTCTGACATAATTGCAAGCGAATGAAAAATTTAAAAAACCTATGAGGTCACCAAAGAATATTAGGTTTTAACTTATAAACTGTTGAGCTCGTTATACTACTTTGGTCAATAATCACTTCATTATTAATTTTAAGTTTTATTACGTTTTATTAGGCTCTGTGCAGTCATTACACGTAGGGTTCTGTCAGTGTGTAGATTAATATCCAAAGGGAAAGCTGGTTAATCCTAAAAATCTTGATAATCAGCGGCTACTATCACTAGTGCTGGTCTGATAGAGTCTCAACTTAGGGTAATCTAAAGAGATATAGCTGATAAGGCTTATAGTAATCAGCGGCCATTGGTCGCAGTGGTTCTGGTCTGATTGGAGAGCCTCAACTCCTTGGGGAAATCTGAAGGGCAATAGCCCTTTACATTAATGGAGATTTGAGAGTTTGTATGATGCCAACAACCACGCTTGGCCACTAATCAATAAAATACTAATATTTGTTGATAACGTAAGATTTTTAAGTAAAAGAATTTTGACGTAATGTCTCCAAAAATGAACGGTCATTAATGTTCGTATTTATTGAAATAATGTTATAGAAATATATGGTGTTTTGTGTTTTGTCCATACATGCATTTACATATAATAGTTTCTTCTATTTAACTAAATATTATTAATAAACTATATATTCCTATTTATCAAGAAGATATTAATAACATTCACATGCGTACAATCAGAGCATACAATCTGACAACCTGACAAGCATCTGTTCATATCCAACTAATATATACAGAAATATGAATAACTGTATATCCAACCTAGTAAATGACACAATTATTTAGTTAACCTATTGTAATATTATAATATCCTATTGTAGCCATGATTTTTAAAAACTGGTGATTTGAGAATTCAAAAAGATTTGAGAGCATCTTCTTTAAATAAATTGTTAATGGTAAACATACATCCTATCCTAGGATCGAAGATCTATTCAATACCTTTAAACATTACACACATGTGTAATACACTAAAAAATTAATATACACCATTCGATTTTATAGAGTTTTATAGATTTCTGTATTGCTTTAATTTCTGTTATATATTTTAGCTTCCAAAAATAACTTGTGACGTGTGTGGTTTTTTTAAAAGTGAGATTTGGTAGTGAAATGCGAACTTAACGATACGAGCAAGCTTATTAGAGGTAAAATTTGTTCCAGGGGTCTGAATTTGAACTGTAGATATTAGCAAGTAAATAATGTGGTAGTTAATATTTTTATTCGGTAAGTTCGGCAGATATGAAGGTTCAGTAAGCTAGATTAAAATCAATCAGGCATTAGCAGATCATCATTACCTAAATTGAGTAGATTTTGAAAGAAATAATACTAGGGATGAGTACGCCACACTACCTGAAGCGTAACAGACTACGCTGAGTTCGCGTGCAACAGCAAGTCTATAGCTTATTTCATCCTCAACATGTCCTGCAAACAGATAGACAGAGAGACATCATACAAGACAGATATCTTACATTCCTCTGATATAGAAGTAGGCTGTATCAGCTCCATGAGTGATAAGCTTCAATAATGATGACCCAGATTCCATGGTTAGACAAGCACCATCTTACAACTCATTGATGCACATACAAAAATAAATGACAAAAAGTTTAGTCTGGGTAAAATCTTTCTCAAGTTATTTTGCCGAATATTGTATACACATTCTGTAAAAATTAGGTTTGATTACATAGCTGTGTTTAAATAATAACAGTGTTGGTGATATAATAACTGTATTACAACGAAAAGTGTGTCTCTAGTACCCAATTTGAAACCGTTAGGTATGTACCACACGGACTCAAATTATAGGTACATTAACTAAGGTTAAAATATTAACAAATTAATTAAATTAAATATGTCTTATTTTACAAGGCGAAATTAGGAATTAGGTAAGAAACCTTCTCTAACATTTAACCTGGGGACCAACGGCTTAAAGGTGACTTCCGAACCACCACCAACGGCCGGGCAGGTGAGCTGCTTACTATTCGGAGATTGGTCGAATACAGAAAACGCAGTGACTGTATTGAACGAAATACTTTTAATTAGCTACCTACGTAATTGAGACATGTTTCAATTTATTAAGAAAGTCAGATAGCCTCTTAAGATATTGAAATGCTTTTATTGTCTAAATTTAGTCAGTACTGGGAGTATTTAAGTAGGCTGAACCTTTAAAACTTAGGATTGCGTATATTAGTTACGATTGGAATGGAATTAAAATTCACTACTGCAAAGCGTTGAGGACAGTATGAATGCACCTATTATTGTGATCAGTAGCATGCCTTCTATCTTATGGTAGATTATTATTCTATCTTTATTCCTGGATAAAATATTATAATGCGTAGATAAAAATATGTTTTCGACAAAATAAAAAATGAACGGAAAGAATTATTGAACTATACGAGATGAGTAACTTCTGAATAGCCGGAGTTTATTCCTTGACGCCACTCCCTACTCAAGACGCATGGATTTCATTTAGCACAGGTATTGGAGCTCGACCTCAATATTGCGAGACGGCCACTATATTGCCTTTATAAAATAGATGTCTTCCTTCTGTATGCGTTCGCATATCCAAGCTAAATATCCGGCATTTCAATACATATACACGTATTGGATCTGTCGTTTTCGGTGGCTCAAAGAAGACAAATAATAAAGCTAATCCTATTAAATCCACTAGTGACAGTCTGTCAATTTTATAATTCAATAAATAAATGTAAATTCTAAATAACATATTCAAGGTCTTAAAATATGTTGGTTATTTAAAGGTGTAATGCTTGCGAAAATATCGACGTTGCATGTCTCACCGAACATTAGCCGACTTCTGAGAGGTTAAATCTCTTACAATTAATGGTAACAAACTTTGTGCTTTATTTAGCAGAATGGATATAACGCGAGGGGATGCTGTACTGATCAATATCCAAACTTTTTTATCATAAGGTCTAGTCATGGTAGCTGGAACTCAGTGACGAGCTGTTATCTAACATTAGTATGCTTCTAAAGATCCTCAAAGGACCTGTTACACACATCGTATGACAGACACATTCAGTTCTCATACGATAACTTCTAATATTAAGAATTACGTATGTCTGTTTACAAAATGTAACAAATTATTTTTATTTGAACAAATACGTTTTTGTGATTAAATAAACAGAATTTGTTACGACATGTTTTAATTTTCCAATGTGGCCCAATAGTTTTGTAGTATTTTCCATGTTTATCTTTTAAAGATAAAAATGATTCATGTATGCACAATCTCAATGCAGTCTTGGACTAGAAAGGTAATTTGTACCACCCTCAACAGGTTTATCACTTGCGGTATGTTGGCTGGACATCTTTATCTGACAAATGTGATAAGGCTACCCTTAGTCAGTTCATTGGTGTTTGCTGTTAAGGACAGCTTGTGGTTTTTCGAAATGCCGTACACAAATGCAGAGGCATTCGATATGCTAGTGGTGTTAGGCCAATGTTTCCAAAACTATGTGGCTTCTGCGAGGGTGTATGCCGAACGGTTTTCAAATAGAGAACCTCAGTCACGAATGGCCTTTCAAAGACCATTCGAGTTCATGAAACAGGACTGGTACTGCCTGACAGCAATAAGGGGAAAAACACTTGCAAGGCCTGTAATAAATGATAGGGCACCAGAAGTATTGGCGGCGGTGCAACTAAACCCAAATGATTCTTCCTGTAAATAGCTATTTATTCTGGTATGAGCCAAAGTTCATTGGTGAGGATCCTGAAGGACAATAAAATGCATCCCTAAAAGATGTCCCTGCACCAAGAACTTCATGGTGATGATGTCATTCAAAGAATGAATTTTTGTTTGTGGGCAAGAGAAAAGTTGCTACAAAATGAAATTTTTTTTGCAATTTACTATGGTGTGACGAAGCTACATTTCGGAGCAACGGCGAAATTAACCGTCACAACATGAGGTACTGGCTCATGAGAACCCCCACTGGATACGAGAGGTTGACAACCAGAGGTACTGGACTGTGAATTAATTAATCACTTGCCTAACTTATTAATAGATGTACCTCACGAAGTTGTTGGCTATATGTGGTTTATGTACGACGGTGCTCCGGCTCACTAATAGCATAACGTGCGACAAACGCTTGATGAACAATATCCTGGAAGATGGGTTGGAAGAGGTGGTCAAGTTAACTACCCATGAAAATCCCCTGATTTGACCTGTATGGACTTTTACTTAAGTGGTAGGCTGAAAGACTTAGTTTATGTTTTACGACCGACAACACCCGAAGATATGATGCAGTGAATCCGGAATACTATAAACTCAATCAGCCACGAAAAAGTGTTGCGAGGTGTAGATAGCTTAAGTTCCAGATTAGAACTGTGTTTAGCAAATGACGGACTACAATTCGAGCACCTGTACTATTAAAATCAATGAAAGGTAAAATTATGGCTAGTTCAGAGGCCATTCAGAGCTATTAAGCAAATTAAAAGTTAGAGGACATATTTTTATTTCATATAATTTAAAAATAATTTGCTACATTTTGTAAACAGACATACGCAATTCAGTTTTTCAGCTGCCATTTTGACTGTAAGAGATAGGAAAAAAGTTAAACACAAAAATGTTTGTTTTAAAAAGACCTTTTATTTGATATAAAATTTATTATATGCTGCTATTTCAGAATTTTGAGTGTTAGGATTTTTTGTATTCTTACATTTTGAATATTTTTGAAATTTAGAAAATCCAGTAAAAAATGCCCGTACCACATATTTAATTGAACAATAGGTCAATATGAAGTTAGGAAAGAAATTTGGAGCTGTTCCGTATTGTAGGTAGGGTAACACGGTTCTTTATTTTAAAGTCCTAGTTCAAAACGTTTTGGTACACCCTGTACATACGGTTAAAGATAATGAACTTTTGTTTGCGCCAAAATGTTCTGTGTAATTAGACCTTTAAATTCATGTATCACACGACACATTTTTGCTTTTTAAAATTCCCCAAAGAGCACCCCTACCCCCCAAATTGGGCCCTTTAGGGGTATTTTTCAACATTGAAAATAATTTTAACGGATTCGGAGAGGCCAAATTATGGAGAAAAAAGATAGAAAAGGTGTGGAAGTCAGTTATTAAGACAGCTGTAAATATTGCACGGGTGGTCAGACTCACCCTGTATATTGTTTTATAGCTTCAGATACAATTAAGTACCTTTAATTTTATGTATCGTGGAATTAGAAGCCCACAAAGAGCTATGATTACATGGAATGTTTTAATTGAATTCTGCGAACACAGGCTTCACACATATAAAAATCTTGCAGAAGTGTAATCCTACATCAAATAAACCCCAAAGACCGAACTAAAAGTATGAAATTTATATTGTAATAAATGTTTTTTCTAACAGGAATTTCCCTCTTTTTATAATTTTGTACATCTAGGCTAATAACCACTTATTTTTTCCAAACTCCTTGCAGAAAATTCTCCATTGGATGTGTAGAGTAACTACCTTAAAAATGTATTTTAAGTCTGGTATTCTTTTACTAAGTGTATCTTTCACAACTTTAGCCAGGAGAAGAATATTAAAACATTTAGAATCGAACGTACATTGTAAGTATTTCAAACTTAAACCAGCGTAATTTTTTAGGAGTGAACTTTTTGAGGTTAGATTTGCATCATTGTACTCTCCTAATAAAGACCTTTAATTTGATCTATTACTAGACCTACGCTGTCACATAAGATTTCCTTCTGATTCCTTGCAAGCCAATCCAAGCCATTTTTAGGGGATAAAAAGGAAATAAATTTGTAGTTACTTCAAAAAGTAGATTTATAGTTGCAGTAATGATGTATCAAGTTTTATTGGTTTACTTTTAATCATTCTGGAACCTTAAAGCTCGTGCGGGACTTTTTAACCCACTGAATAAATTAAAGTGATCACACAATAATACGTGTGAGACCATACATAGCACATTAAGCGTCACAGGCATATATAGCGGGACTAGATTATCGGGATATTTCCACAAAGCGCACCAATATCAGGTGTGCCAATACCACAGCTGATACACCTGACAGTGAGTCCAACAGACGGAGACGATAGTACGGGTTTCAGTTAAGTCCTTTGTTGCTTCAACTAATCGCAACTGTTACAATTCCACTCTGTTTAAACACTCGAGCAGTAATTTTTACATTTTATGTCAATAAAATTTCGAATTTTGACAACTCAGATTTTGATTACCATATTTAATTGAAGAAAATTTAGCAAAATGCAAAATTTAAAACTTAATATCATTTTTATGATAAATTAATGGGGTATAGTGTCTGAATTTTTCAAAATTATAAGTAATTGTTGGAGTAGCTTCTTAAAGAGCTAAAGAGAACAGAAACAACCGCTTTACAGGAAATTTAATGGTGTAGCATTTAAAAATAATCTTAATTTGCAGAAACTGAATAATATTTTTATAATATTCTATAACGACTTGGATTGTTGATATTAATATTCCAGAGCATTAATATTTAAATTATCAATGAGACATCCAAGACGATATAAAATATTTTTTGATTAGTAAGCTCCTAGTGAATATTCAGTACATTTTATTACTAAATTGGTTAACTATTAAATATTATCTGGTTTGTCTAAAATAAAAATCACAGTTCTAAATAAAAATAATGGATTTCTTTTAAACTGGCAAATTAATAAGTTCAACGTTTCTAAATTTTCATTACTCTATTTTACACAAAGAATTGACAAAACGTTTAGTAAATTTAAAAGTTCCTTTGGCAAGAAATAAAAATATTAATCCAATATATGAAACTAAAATCAGAGCTCTCTTCTAAAATAAAATAATAAAGTTTTAAAATAAAAATATAATACCACTTGGAAATAACTAAAATAAATTTTTACTTCTAAGTTTACTCAAAATTCAAAAAATAAAAATTTAAACTTCTCTTTACACTAGTTGAAACTTAAATTTAAGTCTCTGCAATTCAGATTACAACTCTCTCAAACAATTATTAATGTTCAATTAATTTCCAATTAATAATTCACAATAAAACAGTTCCAGTTAAAAATTAATAAACTACTACTTTTCCAAATCTCAATTAAAGTTATTAACAAAGTTCAAATTTAATTCACTTTTCTTGCAAGTATGAACCAAATGTAACTTGTATGATTCTATTATGCTCTATTGTTCTTCGAGAATAAGTTATTCAGATTGCTCTGTAGTTTCTATGAATTTAATTTTTCCTATAAAAAAGACAACAAAATTAATTTAATATCAGATCTGGTAGACGATTTCAATAAAACGTACAATAAATTTGGTCCTTACCTCAAAATCACTCGCGGAAAAAAATTTAAGAAACACGGCGCACTGTAATCAACTTAATCATGAAAATAACCAAAAGAAGGGCGAAAATTATGAGCGGGCGCTTAAATACTTCCCTTTCCAATCAACTTTGCAGGACATCCGCCGTGTTCTCCCACTGGTCCAGCTGTATCAAATAAGGAGAACAATACTCGCAACAAGACAAGTTTTAATCAATTCAAGGTAGTCAACCTGCCTTGCTAACAATTTAAAACTACCAGTACTAACTTGCCAAAGGATTACATGTTCGTTTTTACCCTGACTTTTCACAATCTAATCTAAAATTAAATCCCAATATTTCGATCCCAAACTTTTTATTTAATTTAAAAACGCTCATATTCTATATAGCAATTTACGTGTAACGGAATCCCTTGTACTTCAGGAAGGTAAAAAATATACGTCCTCAACATAAATCATTATTGCAAAATTTAAATTTATAACAATGAACATAAAATACATTTACGTATAATGCATTATAGGTAATACCAAGTGTGGAAGAAAGTACTCTGGGAAATACAATGATTTCAATATTTACTTTATTTTAATAATTGAAAATTATTGGAACCGAATCGTATTAACGTTTATATAAACCTAACATTAACTATTTTAGTAGATCAACTAATAAACATATTTAATACTCGTTCTGAAATATATATATTTATGAATGTTAATTGTGTCTATATCAAGTTGTTATTTTGACGCTACAAGTACAAAATGTCTCGAACGTAACATCGCACTGACGGCTGACTGAACGTCACTTCAGTTTACAACAAACTTTTTGTAATTACGATAAAACTGGGAACTGTCAGAAACAACTTCACTATACACCGTGTAAAACTCATTATTTGCTTAATAGTGTTAAATAAAAGAACAAAATTGTACACCGCATTCGAAGTAATTATAATTCTTTTACAATTTATGGAGTTAATTATTAGTTTTTTCTTTCATAATATGTTGTCACTAACATAAATATGCAAGTACTTAAAAAGTAATGGAATACTTTTTTCTGTCAAAAACACAGGAAATATATAATTTTTCATTCGGTAGTGAATCCTATCGGGTTTAATCAAAACATTACGTGTCACGACAGCTCTCTGTGGCCTTCTAATTCCACTATGTAACACTAAACATAAAATTGAAGGTACTAAAATGTGTCTGAAACTTAATAAAACAATACGTAATAGCTCATAAATAAATATATTTATATTATACTTACACAAAATCCTACCAAACCTTTTCTGCATGACTGATCCCACAATACTTTTTATCAGTATGAAGTTATTACATTTTATTAAATAGCCCAAATATAACATTTACTAATTATCGTCTTTACTGCCACACAAAGTGTCATTATGGCCGTCTGCTTCAATATTACCCATACTCGTATATTAAAATCATAATTTTAGGTATTATTTGTTTAATTTTGTGTTTAATTATCATTTTTAATTACAAATTTTTCTTTTAAACATTGTGAGTATTAATTTTTTGTTTATTATAAGCATACAGTAAAATATTGTTGGAAAAAGTACTAAAGCTTTTCAAGTATATTTTGTCTTTAGTCTACATGATTATATTTTGTAGTTTGTTAATTAGCAAGATAAAAGTCAGATATGTCTTACAGACGCCACAAAGTGCGGCTCAACTGGTAGCAACGTAATATACGTAATATTTATGGACTCAAGAATTTTATTAGTTTTTATTTAGTACTATCACTGACCACAATACTTGTAAGAGTGGTCAGTCTTTTCCAGGGAAAGTTTCATTTAATTTGTTTTGTGCATTTTAAATTTTGGAATAAATGATTTTTCTCATTATTCTCTATTAAAATTAACAAATTATGTATCGACATGATGAAATTTAATAATTAAATAGGCTTATTTCCTGTTTAAGTTACTAAGGTACATTACATATTTCTTATTTAACGATACTAATATCGCAATATTAGAAGTTATTTGCAAGAAATGGTTATTTCAGGCAAATTTTGACGTCTGCCAAAATTTCAATTTTAGATCCCGTTTAGATCAGTTATCTGGACCATCCCCTAACAGAATTTCCTGACCACGTTCTTGCTAACATTTTTAAGACCTCGAATAGTTTTATCTATAATTTATATTGTTTTTTTCTCAAATTTTCAAATTGACATGCTCACACTGATAGAAAGAAGATTAGCTATATTATTTGTTTTCTCTAAGCCACCTAAATCTACAGATGCAATACATGTATGTGTATTGAAATGCGGGATATTTAACTTGGTTATTCGAACGCATACAGAAGGAAGACATCTATTTTATAAAGGCAATATAGTGGCCGCCTCGCAATATTGGAGTCGAGCTCCAATACCTGTGCTAAATGAAATCTATACATCTTGAGTAGGGAGTGGCGCCAAGAAATAAATTCCGACTATTCAGAAGTCACTCACCTTGTATAGTTCAATAATTCTTTCTGTAATTTGTTTATTTTATGTAGCATACATTTTAATTCACGCAATATATAACTTTAAGAAATAGACATAGATTAATAACCTGACATAAGATAACGCTTAACAGTATGAACGCTTTATACTGGTGAATTTTAATTCCATTCGAATTGTAAATAAAATACAGAATCCTAAATTATTATAGTAATAGCCTAACTAAGTGCTCTCATAACGGACTAATTGTAGGCATTGTAAGCATTGGAATATATTCAGACGCTACTTTAAAATAGTACCTGACCTTCTTCATAAATTCAAATAGGTCTTAATTACGTAGATAGCTAATTAAAAGTAAGTACTTCGTACATTCATTACTTTTACAGTATTTTATGTATTTGACCAATCTCCGAATAGCAAACAGCCCGCCTGTCCGGCCGCTGGTGGTGGTTCAGAAGTCACCTTCAAGCCGTTGGTCTCCAGGTTAAATTGTTAGAGAATGCTTCTTAGCCCTAACTTCGCCTGTGAAGATTTAACATCTTTAATGTACCTAATTAGTCTTCGCTATATCTTTACCTAAGTAACTTTGCCTATTCGAATTGGGTACTTCAAACACACTTTGCTTCAAGATTTATAGAAACTTTTATTATTTAAGCACAATATGAAATCTAACCTAATTAACAAAAATGTGTGTACATCACTCGTCAAAATACCTTGGGAAAAATTTCATACCCAGACATTAAACTTTTCGTAATTAATTTCACATGGACGAAAATGATTTCTAAGATGGTGTTTGGATGAGCGTCATTGAAGCTGACACAAGCTAAGTGAGCTAACACAAATGTTCTTTTCTCTGCTGGTGGGATGTAAAATGTCAATCTATATATATGTTGGCAGGACCTGTTTTCGAATGAAATTAGCTATAGACTTGAACTGTTGCATGTGACCTGAGCGTAGTTTGTTACGTTCCAGGTGGTGTGGCGTACTCCTAACTAAACTAATATTCTTTCTTTCAAAATCCAGTTAATTTGGGTGATAATGATTTGCTGAAGCCTGGTTGCGTTTAACCTAGCTTACTGAACCTTCATATCTGCAGAACCTGACTGACTAGAAATATTAACTACCGCATTATTTACTATCTAAAGTTCAAATTGAAATCCCAGGTCTATATACGCGTTTTACTAACAAATTTCGCTTAGTGGGAAAACTAATGGCACACGTTATTCTTAGAGGCTAAAATATATAACTAAAAGCAAAAGCTTAATATTGAAATCTTGTTGTATTGTTGTAAAACTGGTTGGCATGCATTAAGTTTTAGCAAGAGTGTATTATATATGTTAAACATTTTTTCTAGGACAGGATGTATGTTTACCATTAACGAGATAGTCAATAAAGATGCTCTAAAATCTTCACAAATTCTCCAATCCCCATAATTTTTAAATCATGAGAACTATCGCTTTAAACATCACAACATTTAACTTAAATAATGTGTTATTTAATAGGCAGGATAAACAATAATTCATATATTTCTAAATATAAGTACAGTATGAAGTGATTCTATTCAATTTGTTAGATCATATTCTCAATATACGCACGATAATGTTATAAATAACTTCATGTTAAATAGTCCTCTCTAGTTTATCAGTAATATGCTATGAAAATTGAGAAAATTTGTATATGTAAATGTATGGACAAAACACAAAACAGCATTCTTTACTCTAAAACTATTCAATAATTACGAGCATTAATGAGGTATCTATTGTTGGAGACATTACGTCAGAATTCATTTACTTAAAATCATACTTTATCGACAAATATTAGTACTGTATTGCTTAGTGGTTGTATTATGAGTGGTTGTGGGCATCGTAAAAACTCTTAAATCTCCACTAATGTAAAGGGCTATTGCCCTACAGATTTCCCGAAGGAGTTGAGGCTCCCTAATCAGACCAGAACCACTGCGACCAATGGCCACTGATCACTATAGGACTTATCAGCTATTGCTCTTGAGATTACCCCAAGCAGTCAAGGCTCTCCAATCAGTCCAGAAAGAGTGGCAGTAGCCTCTGAATATTAAGATTTTTAGAATACAATATCAGCTTTGTAAATATTGTATTCATCTCTGAGTTTCCTCTTTATTCTGTAATATTTATTATTTCTGTATTTCAAACGGACATAATCCAATTTATAACGTGTACATTATATGGCATGCTTAAAAGATAGACAAAAATAAATATCTGTATAGACATAATAATAAATAATCAGGGTATGACACCACAATAAGCAGTCACTATCACATGACTTATATAGGTATATAACAACAAACTAACTACTTAGGGAATAAATAATAAAACTATATAAAAAGTTAACAATACGAGAAAGAATACAGGAAGCAATAAGAGAAAAAAAACTATAAAATAATCCTAATACCAACAGCAATAGAAATAATATGCATAAAAATAACAATGACTAATATGTCAACAACAATCCAACCTGCATAAAAACAACATTAATCACAAGAATAAATGAAAAAATTAAGAAAACAATAAAAAAGGAATATAAAATATCAAGTAATAACAAAGTATTATTATCAAAAAGAGATAACACATGCTGACAACAAACAAAAAGTCGACAACAATCCCACCTGCATAAAAAACAATATCAATCACAAGAACCAATGAAAAATGAAATAAGTAACAACAAATAAGCAATAGTAAATAACAAATAGTAACACAGTAGTAAAGAGATAACACATGCTGACAACAACAAAAAGTCACTCGCAGCAATACGTCAAAAGCGCTCAACAGATGCTTTAAACTGGCTAGGAGAGCAGGAAAAGAAGTCCAGGTGATTGTCGATGCGGTTACCCAGCCGTTGAACCCGCTCCATAGTGCAATTGGCCTTCTGGAAGGAATTGTTATGTCTCCTAGCGAACAACAGCATGGTTCACCTATAGCAACGTGATGACGTTGTGATACTATTATTAGATAGGAGGTCATTATAATAACGGAGAAGCGTTTTCCTAAGGGCCTAAACAAGGTATAATACACTCATCCTCATGAACCTAAAAGTATCCTGAAGGTTTCAGGATTACGAACTGCATTAGGAATCTTTAAAGTTTTACTAGCTGGATGTTTATTAGGGTTAATATAGTAAAAGTCTGATATTAGAAATATGTTAGGAAGGAACACTTAAAATGTATTTTTTAGTTTAAATAACTTATTTGTTTTAAGTAATTTAATTCATATTTTATCTCAAAAGTGACGGGATGAATGTTTTTTGCTCAATAGTTCTTTAAAGTAATCAATCATTCGTTTCAGTTATTCTACAAAATGTGATTGGTAGTTAAAGTTTTAAATAGAGCGCTATTAACACCACTTACTTGGCAGATAATCCTGAAAGATAATTTTATGTAAAAACATTATATTAAAATAGTATGGTACAACTCTTTTGATGTTTTATATCAAATATTTTCATATGGTGATAGAAAACCTCGGTTGCTCCACAGTGCTTAGAGATCGTGTCTAACACATCGTAGTGCACTCAATTGAGTACTTGATGAGACAATTAGACTACCACTTCACCTATTTATAGGTATCTCTGATGTCGAAACGACGTAAATTTTTCGTTTTGAGCTTCTTCGTCGTCGACTTTCTTTGGATCTTTTCGTGATTCTAGATTCCGGGAGTTAAGTCTAAGGCAGTATCAGATACCAGGCGCTGCAATAAAAGCACAGTAACTTATCAGTCATACGTAAATTTTCTATTTATTCATCGATAAAACTATAACTATGACATTCGAAATATATAATAAAAAGCAAAATAAAATGGCCAAAAATATAAGATTTTTTTATTGAATTTGGTTGTTATTATATATACTTTCTTAAACGGTATCTAGACAAAATTAACTAATTCTTTAGAAATACCTTAGAGAGAATGTAAATTTAAAAAGACAGAAAACTGTACCTTTTGACAAAGGAAGGTTTTAATTGGAACCAGCCAAAATGTATTTATCTTTTTAATCTCTCAAAATGTACACTGAAATAATTTATACCTGATATGCCTAGATTTTTTTAACAATAGGGCTCCAACATATTATATGACATATTCATTAAATAAACAAGTTGCTTCGATTTTGAAAATTTCGCGTGAACCCGTGGGTAAATGTTGGCTAGTATCGAGATAACATTTTTATTTCAAATAAATAATGATGAAATCGCATTGAATAGACTATTACCGCAATTTTATTAACACAAGAATAAACTTAGTAATAATCCATTAAACCAACTAATTTCCAATGCAGTAAAAATAAATCACTTTGAATTGTTTGTTCGCATAGAATAGACAATCACCGCATTTTATTACACAAGAATAAATTTTATTGTGTAGTAAAGTTATGTATTAATAAAATTGATATTAATCCATCAAACAATAACAAAGTCCAAAGCGATACATATAAATCACTCTGAATTGTTGTTCGCATTGAATCATTCAGACAATTACCGCATTTTGAATTACTCAAGAATAAAATTAGTAATAATCCATCAAACCAATGAAATTCCAATGCGGTACGTATAGATAAATTTGAATTGTTGTTCGAATTGAATAGAAAAATTACTGCATTTTTAATTACTCAAGAATAAAATTAGCAAATATCCATCATATCAATGAAATTCCAATGCGGTACGTATAGATAACCTTGAATTGTTATTCGCATTAAATAGACTATTACCGCAATTTTATTACACAAGAATATACATAACATTCCATCATACCAATGGTTTCCTAATGCAATACATATGTCACATTGAATTGTTGTTGACATAAAACAAAAAAGGTCAATCAGGCATTGGAGCTCAAATTATCGAATGAAGGTTATAAGGTAGAGTACCATCAGGATGCAATATGTTTAGAAAAGGCTATGAGAAAAGGAATACAGGGTTATGTTCGGCGCCCCTCAGCCTCAGCATTGTATCCACACACCGAAATGTCTCTATCTCAGTTAACAGTAATGTAATAAATATAAGCGATGCCGTATAATTTAAGGCCAGGCATTAACTATAATTATTAATTATTACAAATTTATGTTCAATTTTAAAATACATCTTCACCCCTTAATCTATGCTTGGCTGAGAAGTAAATTAATAAGCCTGTAAATAAGTGAATCTACATATATAAATAATTAAATATATTTAAAAAGTTTACTATACAAATAAGAAACGAAAAGTCTTTTAAAAAGTGCTTAATATTGTAGACACGTTTTAAGGCATTAACAAACTTCAGTTTACAATCTGATAACATACGCTGAAGATAGCAATGCCGGAACTTGTCTGAAATACTTAAATATTACTTTAAGGATTATTTCTTATATTTGTATAAAATACAATATAACCATGAAATATTGAATAATTAATATGCAACACTTTTATATGAAGCCTTTCGAGAAATTATTATGAAACAATCGTATTATTAATTTAAATGTCGATATGTATAAATGTAATACTTTTAAGAGATTCTAGCTTTCCCGGACCTACTTGTATCAACAATAGCATTCTAAGAGAGCTATACCAACGATGTAGAATGTTGGTCAAATTTACATTCAATTAAAAAATAAGGATGAATAACTATTAGTTAGAATTGGAGGATATTCTCTCAGAAACCAACGAACTGTACACAATCTTCCTATTACACGTTTAATTACCTATCCAAGGAGCAGGAACTTCGGTAATGTGGCCTTTAAAGGGTAAGTGTTTAAGTTCGTAAAGTGCTTCATCAGTTCTCCTCCTGCTATAATCTGAACAATGTGATTTCCTGCACTTTTTATTAGTAAAGAAAGTCAATCGGAATATTGAATGGTAATCAACTTATTATTGGATTGAAAAATATTATTATATTATCTGTATCATACACCTCACTGTAAGTTGTGGGTTTATTATTTAATACAAAAAAGCTATTATTATTACTTAAAACTGAGATTTCACAAAATTACTGCTGCATATTCTAGATTGAGTATTGTTATGATATTGGTAGGTGACCCCAGGATGGTTCACTTTTGGCTGGTTTCTACCTTCCAGATGAACCAATACTGGTTGCAAAAAACCGATGTGTCACTTAAATCTGCGTAACCTTGTGGATGTCCATTAGTGGGCACATCACTAACCGCAAACGTCGAAATGTCTAGGGCGCAAGGGTAATTCTATAGTTCAGTTTACTGCCGAAGATAAATGTTTGAGTCAAAGGTTTTCGTCAGCCTAGCCATAAGGGTGTGCTATCTCCTACTTTGTCTGAAGAGCCTGTTTTCTGAGCTGGATTCTCCTCCTTTCTAGGGAAACATTACTTGATATTAGTGCCCTAAACGTTTCCCCATGGATCTCGTTAGGAGGCGGCCTCTACTCCCAACCTTACCCATCCAAAACATCCTGCCACTCTGGAACTGCCAGCGCAAAGGACCTTATAGGACTAGGCACAATTCTATCTCTGCAAAGCTTCTCGTTCTAAGAGAGAGAGAAATAGAAATGGGTAGGTTAGGTGATCAAAGTACTACCACCATATACAACGATTGGCCGATTAATTTACAGAGTCACTGAAAACAACTAAAATACCAGTATTGCACTATAAGTAATAAGTATTGTATGTCAGTTTTACTTGATATATTCGTACCAAAGCGAGTAAATACTATGGTTGG
The DNA here is from genome assembly GCF_021130785.1 of Homalodisca vitripennis. Classification (NCBI taxonomy): domain Eukaryota; kingdom Metazoa; phylum Arthropoda; class Insecta; order Hemiptera; family Cicadellidae; genus Homalodisca; species Homalodisca vitripennis. Next base: position 224,515,978 of record NC_060208.1, read on the forward strand.
GAGAATTTAAACCGATTGTACTTACCTCACTGACTGTGAAACACAATATGATGTATATGATTTTAAAACTAAAGTCATACGAAAATAAAAGTCACAGGAACTAAAGTAAAAAAAATATATAAATTTCCAACCCTTGAAGAGCTGTAGCGAACATAAACATGTGAGTCTCCTTCAAGAGACCCAATGATGTATTGCCATATATTTATCCTGTTAACGCCAACCCGTGTAAATACACATACACATATACAATATGTGTATGTAAATACCATATATATACTTTGTAAAATATATGGATAAAGTATATAAAGTACATATTTACATATACATTACAAAATACACATCCGTAGTTTTACACACAAACATAACTATATTATTTAGACAACTTATTAACTCATGAGACCATTAAAGTATTACAATATCGTAATGCGTTTAACGTCATTTTATTTTTTTTACTATACTTGTATATAGTAATATAAATATTTGCCCTTTCAGAATGGTACCTGCCTATTTTTCATATTTTACAACGTAAATCGTAACATTAATTATGCACAAAACACTAAAAGTAACAAAAACATCGCCGTTTATATATCAAAAGTGAACTAAAAAACTTATATTAAGTGCCGAATCATGTCGGTAAGATTCGGTGTGTCCATAGATCAGACATACAGTATATCCGACAAAACAGCACAAGAGTACAAAAGTCATGTGCACACAACAATGGCGTTTATTAGGAATCGTGTTGTCATATCAAATCATCCGTCAACAATGGAATATAAACAGAGAACACAACATACACAACACATAATTGGCAATGAAGCAGTAATCACCACCTTATATTCTGTACTATAATGGTTCGTTTTACCGTAGTAGATCAATATTAAACAAATAACACAACACATACAACATATAACTGACAACTAAGCAGAAATTAACAACGGAATATTCTGTACTATAATGGTTCGCTTTCCGTAGTGGATAAATAAAAAACAAAGAACACGACATACATGACTCATGAATAGCAATTAAGCTGTAATTACCACCGACCTATTCAGTATTATAATGGTTCGTTTTACCGTCAATCAATATAAAGCAGGGTGCATTTAAATGGGTGGAAGAAAGGTAATGGGCAGACTTTTTTGCTGAACATTTAAATTTGTATTTTTTAAATTTCAGTATTATCATGTGGGTCTAAGTTATTTATATACTTTCTAAGTTATTTATAAACAGCAGACATACTGAGGAGGTATTTCCGCAAAATCGTGCAGGAATTTATTGTAATTTTTCATCAGCAAATGTTTACTTAGGGTAACTTTATTTTAAAAGTAATTTTTCGTTTTTAGATTTTCAACGTTGGGGTAACTAACTTTTATGATAAATAATCCCTTCAGACTCTCGCTAGAATCAGAGCCACTTTAGGCTGTGAAGCTTTGCAAGTTTAATTATAAATTAGCAAAGTCGCTTAGTGACTACAACATTTCAAACAGCACACAGTCATTTCAAAGTGCATGTTCCTCTTATAAAGACTATAGTCCTATCTTCTTAATAGCTTAATTGCTTAATTAAGGTGGTAAATTAAGGTGCTTAATTTAATTCACAAATACTTTTATTCTAGTAGTTGGATTCGGTTACATATTTAATCCTAATTTAATAATGGTACCTAGAGTGACCTGATTGAACAGTTAAACTAATAATTTTATGTACGAGACTTCAATTTATATTCGTTAAAATTTATCTTTATGATTACATGTTGATTTTCCAGAATGTAACACAAAATTTATCTAACATTTATTTAAAGAATGGTGGTCTAGTTTGAGTAAAGCTTATTGATTAATTATAATTATCATGAAATTCGAATTGTATTTTTTTTACCAGAAGGGAGTTATTTGTCTTTTCATGCCGTTGTAAAAAAACAACATAAGCAAACAATAGCATTTGCACTGGAAGAACAAATGTTGCAGAATAAAAATGTAATGAACATTTAAGATAACCTTAATGCTGATTTTGGCTTAATTTAATAAAACTAGCCTTTGCATTTTATAAATTCTCTTTAAAATATTATTGAAAACACTAGTTTCTTCCAACAGGAATACTATTTTAGATATAAATAAGATTAAGTTCAGAATTTATTTTCGTTGCAGAGTTAAACAAAATTACAATGTACGACGTGTACTATGATCGAATTTTAAAATTTAGTTTTATAATCATTTTGAGTTTTAAATTTGAATCACCTTGCATTAAAAGACCTTCAATTTATTGTAAAATTAAATATACAAGGATTGTTTTAACTTCAAAATTACACTCATCGCAGTTTTTCCGTCCACAATTTTACAATTAAAATAGCTAGAGTTTTGTGTTAACTAAAATGTTATGTTTACAAGATCTTTCAAAAGGATGCATTCATTACAATAATTTGCAGATATACTCACCAGTTTCTATACGTAATTTTCTAAAATATCAACTTTTAAATTATTACTAATAGTACTTTCGTTTTAGATACAAAATGAATATTTAAAAATTAAAGTAAAATAAAGATGTCTTATCTTACCTAAGTATATATTAGGGCTACAAAGCTCTCTCTGACACTTATCCTGGGAACCAACGGCTTAAAGGTGACTTCCGAACCACCACCAACTGGTCATGCAATTGACTTCTAAAAAGAGTGAAACCATGAGAGGATTATTTGTAAATTACATTTTAAACATTTCTCAGATAAACGATTGTCACTGAAATATATTCCGATCTCCTGATCCATTCCAGATTTAATATTAAAGAGCAGTGTTTTCGGGTTCTAATGTCCGAGAATGAAACAGCTTTTATAAGCATATATGAAATAACTCGAATTTCTATCTAATATTTTATAGTATTTAATTGAAAAGCTTCAAAGATTTCAGTAATATTTAAATACGTCAGGACAGGGTGGAGAACCCCAACAAATTCAAAGTGCTTAGATTTTAAATTAACATTCTTAAGGTGTAGTAAATAATTTACTACTCGTCCATGCCCTTCCAACAACTATCCGCGACACGATTATGTAAGGGTTTCAATGTTATTTTTAAATCTATGTAAATATATTTTAGGTAAATATCATTTTGTTTTTATAGTTAAAAGTTTATACATATTAAGGAAAATTATTTTTTCGATGTTTATGTTGTTTACCTTTTTACATGATCTATAAAAAATATTTATAATAACTCTGTCTGTTATCTGCATTACACTACTGATAAATAGCTGTATTATTAATATTTACTGCGGTTCTTAGTTAAATCTATATTTTTAATCAAACTTCAAAATTTATTAGTTAGATAAAGTCTATGTCTAAAAGTGTTTACGGAACATTGTGAAATAAGAATTATTGTTACTTTTAAGGTTACTTCCTTATGCTTTAAATACTGTAAACATAGGGAATTTAAAATTATACTTAACATGTATTAGAGTATCATTGTGCTATCATATTATAATGTTGATATAGAAAGTTAGTTGCGTCTTAACATACACTTTTTATTAAATAAATTTTTTCTACAATAAATTTTTAACAGGAATCTTCGCAACGTTGACGTCCAGTGAGATGGATCCCTGAGGCCAAAGAGAAAAAACCTTTCTTAGAACGCCTCCAGAGCACAAGATAAACGTATGTAAAGAACGTTATATCTCTACATCTCATGGTTTTTTGTTGAGCTTAATTAAATCAGTTTGGACATATATACTAGATAGATAGATACTAGGACTTAAAAACAGCCTCACAGATAATTTCCTATTGAAAAATTAATACAACGTAAACGATTTTTTTAGATTACATTACTAATAGGTATAATTGGTAAAAAGGGTTTGTAAAACTATTAAGTAATAATTAAACTGAGAGTTTAAAAGTATTTGAGCCCCTGAAGTCAGAGAGTGAAAAGGACTTCATTAGTATGAATTAAATAAATTCATAATACTTTTTAGAATAACTCCAATGATTATAGCAATAATGGAACATTTCAAGCTAGAATGCATGAATAGTAAAGTTGAAGTTCATATTGTCTTTAGTGAAAGCCCTTATAACGTAATATGGTGGAGCAATACGATAATATTAAAACGGATGTATATCCGGCGTGCCTCCGTTTCGTTTTTGCTCCTTAAGCTACTGTAAATATGCTATACTAAAAAGTCATCGAAGAATTTTGGGTATCCAAATTAAATTAAATAGTTTAATTCACCACTGTTGCCATTTGCAGTAAAAAGTAGGTAATACTACTATCAAAAATATTTTAGCAATAAAATATATTCTACCATAGATATTTTTTGCTCAATGAAATAACAAATTATGAAAAGAGTAATATTTAATAACTAATATTTCAATACTATCATTTGCGCGTCTTATTCTGATTTCCACACTATTTTTTGTGATTGTGTTTTAAAAAAAAATCCAAACTTAATTATTTAGAAACCTGTGCATTTTTAATATTATTAGGATATACGTAAAAAGCAATATTTTTAGGAGAAAGGGCTGAACCATGTAAGATAGTATTCGAAGGTCCTTTCACGCGTCCGCTATTTATCAATCTCAAAGTATTTCCTTCAGCAACGAGGGTCTTCCAGAAAATTGAATACTTCTGTCATAAATATTTCGGTAGTCAAGATAACTAACTGGAATGCATTCCTTTCCAATAGTACTACTAATCATTTCTAACACTGTACATTTGTAAGTACTACTGGAATTCAACTAAACTATACTATCATGTCATGTAACAGAACATCTAATATGTAAAACTTGCAAAATTTTATAAGGTACAAGAAATTTTACAATGAATTCACTTAAGTATTTGTTAACTTAAAGTTTATTTTATAACATAGTTAAAACTGTGTGTCTTTTGGATCCTGATTAGTATTTTTCTTTCCTTTAATGAGTCTAAATACTTTTTTTTTGTTTAGCTGTCATTATGAATGTTAAAATTCTAAATAATGGATAAAATATAGACGTTTTGGAGGACGTATAGATGCATTTAATGTACAAAATATTATAAATAAATTTAGTGTGCTGTGTTAAGATAGTCGAGATACATGTGGGATTAATAAAATTAGGGTGAAAACACAGAAGATGTTAACTTTTTTGGCTTTGTTTCTTGCCTCTTTGGTTCCTACTTAATGGACTTTCTTTTAATAGCACTGAACGCAATTTTATCTACTATTCTGTCCTGGTTCCTCCCTTTCAACAGGTTACATTTTTGTACTTGTATCTTTTGACCTGAAATGGATAAAAAATAATATTTTTTTTAAATTAAATACGCGTGTAACAAACTATAAATGCTGTAAGTGTTTGTTTTTATTATATGCGAACAATTACGATCCTAATGAAATGTATTTTTTGCAATAATAATATCTTAAAAAAACTAATCGCTAAATGTTTTTGCTGGGCGCTAATAATGAGAACGGCTAGGGCAATTCAGTTGATTCTTTTCCTTATTAATTTAAATCCGAGAACGATGATTCTAAAGAGAAAGGTTACAAAAGTTCCCTGGAATATTTTGTAATCCAGAAATAATTTACTATTTGTGTTTCATTACCTAAATGTAACCGACAATTAACAGCTGTTACAATTTTAGCTAAAATTTAATGAGAATCAGTTTACATTTTTATTTTACAAAATAATAAAGATGCAGTGAATTATCAGTAGTGTAATGAAGATAGAAAATAAAAAGTTAGTGTCTAAGTGTTATTGCAGACTGTGCCAGTGATGAATTTAAAACAAATGCATTGTAAATACTATTTAAACGCCGTTTTAAAATCAACCCTAATGAGTAAAGCCTGGAATACAGCCGGAAGACAACAATACTTCTATAACGAAAAGACTTCTGTTATAGAAGGACATTTCCTATAATCCTTCCGTATAAACGATTATTCTGGAATTTTGCATGCAATTAATTAGGATTTTCTTGTCATTATTAATAAAGTAGGTAGGAAGTGGGTGGGACCATACTAGGCTTCTATTCCTACGTATCAATGTAAAATTTACTTCATCGGGAGCAGAAAGCAATCCCAGCTATGGCATTGTAAGTTAATTTTTAAACGGCAGGAAGTAAGCTCCTTGTAACTGAAGTAGGCTTTAAAGTCCTATATATGTATTTGTTTATTCTTCATGCGGGCAAAAAGGCAACATGTACTGTGGTACAGGAAATAACTCAGACCAGAAGTTTATGTCAAAGGCTAGAAGGAAAATCTTTTTGAATGCATTAACTTTCCGAGAGCTGTGTATTTATATTTTCTTGAACGGGGTTAAAAAGACATACTTGGCTATTAGGTAAAAAATATAATTCATTTCAGCCAAATATTATTATAAATGTGCCGTGCAAAAATGCACAATAAGATTCAGGACACATTGTAAACTCTGATACTTTTAACACTTAAATATATTTATCTGTTAAACTTTATTTTATTTGAGTTTTAAACAATTTAAATATTTAGTGCGATTTAATTTTTGAAACATAAGTTAAATCTAATTTATTTAAAGGAAGCCTTGTAAACCTTTCTCGAGAAAACTTTTACAACAAAAGTGATTGTGTAAGCTTTTGGTAATTAAATTAAAATGTCTAAAAAGTACGAGGATTGTTATTTTAAGTCCAAATTAACGAAATGCTAATTAATAAACAGTTTCTGAAGTGTTTTGAAAAAGCATTTCCTGTTCATCTACCAAAATAACTATACTGAATTAATTTCCAAACTTTACGTTTTTAATTGATTAAGATCATTACGTGCTGGTTTATTAATTCAAAAGATTATGTAAAGGGACTTTGAGATAATTGCAGATCTCTCTACACTCACTTACATATGCAGGTTACCGAACCTTGTATCAACGAAAATATATACTGTACTTGTGAGTCACTGGTACCGGCAGGGTTAGTAGGTATTATAACAAATTTTATGACGACAAAATTATTTAAATCGGATAAAAATAATTAATTAACAGCAGTTTTACTGTGACAAGACACGGGCCACATTGGGAGCTGCCGTTTATTTCGTGTTTGTATTGTTGGCTATTCGCTGAGAACCTCAATGTGGGTCATGTCTTGTCACAGTAAATCTGCTATAAATAAGTTATTTGATATTTTATTTAAATAATGTCGATGTCATTAAATTATGTATAATATCCTCTAAAACTGTTATTCATGCAAATCTTGAGAAAAAAATGCTGTTGTTTTTTAAGATATCTAAAGTTGAAAAGTTTTTAATGACTACCATTTGAAAAGAATAAATATAATTTCATGACAATTTTCTGTGATAGGCCTTTTTGTCATACAAATTTGAACCTAATTTGGTATAATTGACCTCATTAGTTTTTTAATATATAAATTTTTTTTATAAAAAAACACATTCAAACAGACAAATGGGAAAATTAGTTAAATCAGAGATACGCTAAATAAGTTAATACGGTGAAATATGTTTGTCTTGACCTAAGCAATAACGTAGTATACCTTTTTCCAGAGAGTTACGGGACACCCTAATATTGATGGAAAATTACGCAAACCTTCCGTAAGTTAAGTACATTTATCTGTTTAAGTCTTAGGTCAGTCTCTATTCAACCACACTGAGGAGCACAACTTCTCTTGTATGTAGCCTCTAGCACTCTCCTGATGAGTTTCACACCCTCTTCCCTCCGCTCATATCTTTTTAATATTCCCACTTCTATTTTAATTGGAGATTCAAAGCTCGGTACATGCTTCGAACTTTTCTTCTGACATCGAAATTTCAACTTACATTATATTGTCATTTAAAATGTTTCGGTTGCTATTATTGATTATCATTGTGCTAGTAACTTAATTCCGTTTGAAACATAATTTTTGTTACGTAATGCACATCTGTTTATACCAGGCTTTAAGTTTTAAGCCTTTCTTCACAGAAAATTCATAATCTAAAATAATTGAGTACAAGTATTAGAATATATTTATTTGGCGGTACGTTATTATGACGTTACAGTCATTTGAAACATACAGATAAAAAATAACTGAAATATTACGAAAAATAATAATAACGATAAAAATTGTCATTGTCAATTAATAACTAAAAAGCTAATTTTGCTACCGACTGACATATAAGTAACTTTTTGTACAAAATCGGATTATTGCAATCTCTGCCATGACACTTTCTGAAAATATCTGCGTAACTTCACGGAACATGAATGATCTCCAGAAACCAAAACCACTCCCGTAAAAATGTGTAATATAAAAATATAATGTTGTTATATTAAATATATATATATATTGTATATCAGCAATTTTATTCTACTTTTGGAGCCATTGAAAATTCAAATATTATACCGTTTAAAATGCCATAAAATCATATAATGAATGGGTCTACGAGTTTTTGGACTTATACATTTTTTTCAATACAATTTTTAAAATAACTTTTGGCCACCATTATGTATCAGATGAATGTATATTTTAAGAAATGTATCAGTAAAATTACGGAAATAGAAACAATACAAGCATTATTTCTTTGGTAACCTGTTGTCTTCAAGACGTTTCTAATCTCAATATGGTAAACAAATTTTTGAAGTCCGAATTTTAAAATGTTCATCAAACTTTCATTCAAAGTCATGTATCATAAACAATGGTCTTACGTCAAATATCATTCAATGCTAAGACGCATACAGCTTTCATATATGAGTAAATATTTTAGTTGCTTTAATCAAAAATACATTACTATAGACAATTGTTATTTATAAATAATGCATTAAGTATTCCCGTATTTCCAGATTCAAAGGAATAAAAATTAAAAGTGGTCTTAGAAAGATGAAACAAGTGTCGTATATTTCAGTATTTATCTGATGAGATTAACAGCTAAGCGAGATCGTTCCGTTTAATTTGCGCTATTTAAACCGTCAGTATTAATCGTGCTCTGGAATTAATAATTCTCATCTCTTTACTTTTCTCTTTTGTAAGAGACCTTCATAACTGACACTTATTCATCATTTAACCATTACAATATCATTTTTTTAAACTGTCTTAAACTGATAGCGAGAGTTTGATTACTGGTTGAGCGTTAACAAAGTTCATGATTCAGAGGCTACATATATTTTTGTATGTACATGAATTACAAAAGCTATTTTCAAATCTAGTTGGCTGCAATTTAATGGAAAGTAAAAATTTTTATGGTTTCTACACCTCCAGATGTGACACATATTTTCTTTGACCACATTTCCTTTATGTTCAAGAGTGTATTATCTTGTTTCCTCTTTTATAAAGTTGAAAAGTAAGTTGCACCCCCTCTTAACTTTTTGTAATGTTAGATATATAAAGTCTGCGGCAATCTTACTAGCTACAAAGGGCTACAAGAATAAGAATATTTTTAAATTTTTGAATCTCAGTGGAAAGGGAGAGGAGTAACTCAACATTTTTAAATAGCACTTATATTCTTGTAACTTTGAATTTTTTAGGTCTTGGTTATTAAATTAGAAAAAAAACACTTCATGATTTGACATCGGACCACTCTACAATAAATGTCAGCCTCAAACGTAACTTATATCCAATCAGTTTCCCAAAATGTTTTAACAGTTCGTCTTAAAGGTGTTACTTATTAAGTTACTAAATACTGAGTTCTTACTGAGTTTAGTTGCAGTATTTAATTCAGAGTATGACGTAGATACCTATATATATATATATATATATATATATAAATCAGCTGATCATTGACGGACAGTTCAACGTATTTTTGCGCTTCGTTCGATTGCAATATTTCGTAGTATCGTGTTGTGTTTGTGATATAGTTACCAATTGATATTCTTGTTCATTACATTCTTTGTTTAGGAACGGCGATAAGTAATGTGTACTGGTTTGGTAATTGAGTTTATCAGGTAGTTAAAACATGATATTTCAATAGAAGAACCTGTAGAACTCGGCGTACTCTATGGACACTTAGGAACTTACAACGGTACGAAAGAAACTTTTAATGAAAGCCACCCTGGCTATACTATTAGCAGGACAGCAGTCAACAAATTAATTCAGAAGTGTCAACGAACTTGAAGTGTTGCAGACGATCCCAGGACCCGTCGACCCCATAATACTTGTGCAGCTGTTGAAGTAGGCGTTTTAGTCGAATTTTTTACCACCACCCAATAGTTAGCTAGAGGTAATGCGCATAAACACAATTTAAACAACTTTGGTCAGTAAAGAAGTCATTATAGGTTCATAGTTTCACCCTTATAAAATCACTCTAGTACAAGAACTGAACAAATATGATTTTTATAGTAGTCTAAAATGTAGTGAGATCATGACTCAGATGCTTCAATCAAGAGCGGTATCTTATTTTAATATCATTTTGTCTGACGAAGAATCATTTCAACTCAATGGACAAGTTAGGCCTATAAATGTAGGTATTGAGCACAAGAGAACCCTCACTGGTACCAGGAAGGTCATATACAACACCCACAGAAATTAAAAATATGAGCCGGTATAATTGGTTAATTTATCGTAGCACCATTTGTTTTTGATGAAAACGTGAATGCTGTAACCTACAACAACATGTTAAATATACAGGTACTTTCAGTTCTCAACAACTCAACGTAAACGACTATAATACCAGATGTTACCGCATGTTTTTAATAGAGATTATGTATTTTTTCGACAAGATAGTGCCCCTCCCCATTATGCAAGAGTTGTAAGGGGTTCGTTAAACAGCAATTTCATAATCATTGGAATGGCCGGAGGCGAAATACAGAGTGACCAGTCCGGTCAAATGACCTAAACCCAATAGATATCGGTTTGTGGGACCATTTGAAATCAGTGGTAAACAGCTCAAACCCAGAATCTATTAAATAACTAAGAGAGCGAATAGAGACTTAATGCAGAAAAATTAGAAATGAAACATGAAAATGTCAGAAACATGTTTAAACATAAATTTTATTACTAAATGGAGGTCAACGGAGAGCAATTTGAACACTTAATTTGATGTATGGAAGTAATAATCTCTTCATTAATTTAATATGTACTTAAACAGTTCGGTATACAGTACTCATAACCGATTTGATAAAAAATGTAACTTATTAGTAGTTTTATTTGAATTTCATGTAATTAGAATATAAAAGTATAAGAAAATAAATTAGCTTAAAAAGTATAAACTTTAACAGGGTTCTCTCTGTGCTTAAACAAATATTGTAGCCTGTCATTTCATAATCTGAAAGATTGTAGTAAGATAAGTAATTAATGCAAATGACTTTTCAATATTATACCTGTTGGGGCTGCCATTTAATGTAGAGTGGTCCGATTTAAATTTTGTGTGTGTTTTATGGACTAACCAAGAACTTTAAAATTACATGTTTAACGACTATAAATGATATTTGAACAATTTTAGTTACACCCCACTAACCTTAAAAAATGTAAAACGTTTAAAAATTAGAAAACTATCATTATTAGTGTAACCCTTTGTAGCTAGTAAGATTGCCGCAAACAGATTTTATATATAAAAAATAACAAAGAAGTTAACTGAGGGTGCAACTTACTTTTCAATCACGCTATATAGGCATCTTTCAAAACTTCCATTTTAAAACACATAAGCACTCCGGAATATATGTTTATGTGTCATTTTGCACTCATCTTTGAAAACAAGAATCTTCATCTCTTTAATCATAAAATTACTAATAAATATGTATTTGTGTGTATTATAAATTATGAAAAAAGTATATCTTATTTCTTCTCTTAATTTCATTTTACGAATTTAAATAACACGTAACAAATCATACAATTGTCTGAATAGGTAGGAACTCCTTTGTACAACTTCCTGGAGACTATTGTTACACGTTACAAAGGAAAATTCAACAAAAGAAAAGACTCCTTCTGTCCTTTTACTACCTGCTATTATATAGTGATGATAACGTAGTTATTACAGGTAACTTTACGTAACCTTACAGTAGTTACGTAATTACCTTAAAATTAGTTTTTCAGATTACCTATCTGATCAGGCTCAATGCATTCAAAAGCAACTATTTAAATATATTTTACGAGTTAAAAAATATTTTTACATACTTAGATATAAACAGGAATTGTATTTAATACTAAAAATGCACTTATAATCAAAATGAAACAATATTATAAGATTTTAAATATTTAAAGCTGTGGTTACTAACCAAATCGTTGAAATACCTTGTTTCTGTACATATTACGTTGCATCCATTAAACGAAAGTAAACATCCAAGCCAATTTTCACTGTAGCATATTATCATAAATCCTGGTTTTTTTCTTGAGAGCAGTGGAATAATTTTCCCCAAAACATAATTGTTCGCTAGTTACGTTAGTTTAGATGGATGTCACATTTGAAGGATATAAAAAGGTTGTAAAGAAATAAACTATATTTAAAAAAAAATTCATTTTGTGTACATTTTTGGTCTTAAATGTATCAATGTACTGAAAATTTATTCTGAGAGAAAAACTACTTAAAATTACATTTTATATTTTTAACGCTTCACGTATCCATTTCGATCTCCACCGAAATTTAGTGCAGCTTACGACCTTAATTAAACATTTTCCTGATTTAAAGTAATTTTTTCAATATGGAGGGATTGAGAAGAGGCAGATTTTTCCTGATATTTATCGTTCAGAGTTACAAGAAATTAGTACAATATCCTTTATAGATTTGTAATGTTAGCTTGTCCTCAGGTAGGTACATAACCTAAAACACTGCAACACACGTTGAAAAGTCAAATAATGCTACAGTGTTGTACCACTGTTTTAGGTTAAACAGGTTATACTGAAACTTTTTTAATCTATTTTGACAGACATCTCACGGCGGAGTAACTACTGACCGGTGAAAGTGTTATAAAGGTAATACTGAAACTTATTACTAATTTTTTCACCTAACTTGGCACCCAGTCCAGAGCTGTTAATTGTCAACAGTTAGAATTGTTATATTCAATCAAGTTTTAACACATTTATAAGTAAGTATGAATAGGTTCATTATTTAGTATTCAATTTTTGTATCAGCTAAAATGTTGTAATCTAAATTAAAATTAATATATATTGCTTAATTTATTCAAACACCTTGGTATTTTACAATAAATTTTAGAGAGTGGTCTTAAATTAAATTTAAGATTAAAAGTTATAAGAAACGCGTTCTAAAAACATAAAATAAAAAAAAGAAAAATAAGATATAACTAATATTGTAGTTTCTTTAATTGTAAAACAATAAAATATACATTTTCTTTAACATTATTTAGACTAATTTTAGCACATAATATCTTATTTAAACTAAATGGTAATTTTTACTGTGTATCTATTAATGCATTGCATAATACATTGTCCAGTTTGACTTTGAAGGAATCTTCTGATACATTTCAAATACCTTTTACTCACAGTTATTAAATATTTCGCTATGAACCAATGCGTGTTGTGAAACCAATTTATCGTCTTTTCTGTTGGAAGAATACCAATAGTTATTCATTCTAATATGTAAGGGATTTGTCGTTAAACTAGCATAGTTGTTGGTATACAATTTACATGACAACTGACAAATTACATTTGTTAATTTAGAGTTAACGTTCTTTAAAATTAGATATGTGTTATTAGTTGTGCTACTTGTAAAGGTTTTAGAAGGATTCAGAACGTTGGATGTAGCACAACGTTTGTTTTCAAAATAATGGTTACATAATATTCAGCATTAGCATCTGAATTATGAATTTGGTTGGGCAATAATTTAAATCTTATCAGAAGGTTCTTCGCATTTGGTGCTTTATAAACATAGTTTTCGAGGTAATTTAGTAACGGCTTCTTTAAAGTAACCGTTTTTAATTATAACTCTTACTAATTACCCTTACCGATTCGAGTTCAATCATTAAAGTTTACAAAAGATCAAAAATGTAGAACCTTTTAAACCGATCTCAGACTTTGCTAGCGAGTAGTGAAAGTGGCATCGCTGAGGGCCACTCACTAAACTGGAAAATTGTTCAGGATTCTTTAGTAAATTAACTTTCATTCTTTCTTTAGAGGGTTCGGGATTGAAATGAAAATTCCTTTAACTTCATTATACAAACACTTTAGTAGATAGTTTGCACTTAAATCAACTTTTTTAATCATAAATACAAAAAGTTTTACGATATAGATTTAAAATTACCTTATATAGTCTGTTGTCTTTGTCTACATGATATAAACGATTTACCTTAATCAAGAATAATGAAAGTTGATCGGATATTAAGTGTGATTTTTTTATGTTGCCAAAGGGTCTAAAATTTGAGTGTTTCACTGAACCTGGTAAATAAAAATCGTGTGTTAGTTTTTTTGTTTGTAAGTGTGTGTTTATTTGAAAGTGAGAAGTGCAAAATGAGAAGTTCAAATACCTACCTCTCTTCTTTTAGGTTATCGTCTCTCTATACCATATAATATACAGATTTTGCTAAATAAAAATTTAATACTCTTTTAAATTGAAAATTAATGTATAAAAATCTAATTTAATCCATCCATAATTTCAATCATTTTAAAGTAATCTATTATTATTATACATACATTTAAATGCGTGGTGTTTTATAAAAACATACTTTGGAGTAGCCTATTAACAAAAATTGGTCGCACCATTTTAAAAGTTACAAAATAAAAAAATGTTCACAGAATATTTTAAAAATCTTATTTAATGAATCATGTAGAGTTTAAAAATGTTCAGTGCATAAGTGGGTAAGTAATTTAAAAGCAAAGGTTTAAAACTCTTCGTGGGACAGTCATACAAGACACACACTCAAACAGAGTCACTGTTGAAGTGTTTGCCACACGTAAAACTAATAAACTTTTTAATAATACGGTGAGGCCTATTCCACAGCCACAGCAGGAGACGGAACATACAAAATACTCGGACTGAGTTTGTTGTCCATCTAACTTTGCGGGAAACGGGTATTTTTAGACAGTGGAAAAGCGAGAAAGCGGTTGAAAGAATCAAGAAGGAGGCTAGGCTAGCAAAAAGAAAAGATGGTACATGGAGGAAGAGAATGAAGAGAAATCAGATAAGTCCCAATATGGAGCATGCCTCTTTTAACGTGGATATTACATGCCTTATCGTTTTTATGAGTTTTACAAAATTTTTCCGAATGTAGCAGTATATTAAAGCGAAGATACACTAATATCTACAAATAATTAACCCAGAGATATGAAAGGTTTACACATAATTGTTGGGATGTATATTATATTTAGACCCATTTTTATTACTGTGACATTACTTGTTGTGATATTACTTTGTGTTACGTTGTGTTTAATCTTTTAGCGTCCTATACATTTGTTTTAAAGCAATATATGTGTTTGAAAGATATAAAGATCGGTTGGTTAACCCAGAAAGGATTGATAAATGAATCTATAGCTTTACAGCTTTTGAAGAAAAGCGTACGTAAATATAGCAAATTTAACATAGACGAAGTAGGCATTTCCCGCTCCCCTTAAGCTTAGTAGTTGCGCTCTAGTCATGTATAATTCCTCATCTACGACTAATTGTTTATTCTTTGCGTTTTGTTAGGTAACTAACTATACCAAACTCTGTAACTTCATTTTAAGTGATTTTAGAGTTAAAGTCCACCACTGCACGCTCAACAAGTAATAAAAATACAAAAAATGTCAATAGGACCGGCACACGCCAAGTCTTAAACGCACACACTGCGTGAAGGAGTTATTTTTTTCTATCGACACAGAAGTTTGAGTTAAAACATTTTGTTAAGTGTGCAAGGATGCGATTGGGAAAATATTAACCTCGTTTCTTGGACTTTTAATCCTTCTGATGGGGTTTCTTGAATGCAAAATTATATATAGATAGGTTTAAAGATCCGTATGTTAGTAGAGATTAATAATTCTACTTTCTTATCAGTGAATTTCATGTATCAAAACTTCAGAGTCATACCGGGACGAATTCACTTCATTTTGAATTTGAGATATACATGGATTCGAGACTGAATACTTTAAGGAGGAATATCTCGTTGTGTAGTTTAATTCCAAGAATTCAAATCTTCCAGATAATGTCACAATCTAGAAAATATTTAATGAAGGTTCTCATCATTCGAAACTCGGAACATAAAATTACTAAGGAGGGAAGTAGGAAGAGAGAGGGATGTGGGTAGGACACAACCAGTAAGCAGAAGAAATTTTCATGTGCCAATGGTGTTTCATCAATGCGCAGACATCAGAATCACCTGTTCTGTCTCTAATATGCCTTGGTCCCAATCGGCACATAAAGTGCACAGCCTGACTGTCAGCATGCCTGCCCCAATCTCACGATCTGTTCAATTACTTTAAAAGAACTTTTAAAAATGTTTCCTTGCATTAAAAACTAATTTTAACACTTACCCATCTCCTAATTTCAGTTTAGAAAGAGCCTAATGCACTCCGTCACCATAGTTACGAATGACACAAACCCGGTTAACTACTGGTAACTATTAGTTACGCAGCGTAGCACGGAACGCCCCAAACCAGGGATGAAAGAATAAAATGGAGCGGTTAACAGAAAAAAACAACGGATATGGGGCTGGAAGAAAATTTGGCTCTATTGGATTGAGAAACCGGCAAGAATTACAGTAGCTGGGAAGTAAAATCTTTAATTTGCGCGCTCTAATAATACCTTCCTAAGACTGCCCTTGTGTATTGATTTAAGCTTTAAAGCTTGCAATCTTTTGCTCAGACACGTTCTTGTACGAATTATGTTATCGTAATAATATTTTTATCGAAAAATGTATACTATTACATAAAATTCTAATGATATATATATTATTAGAGCTACGCCTCAATGGATGTCAAAAAATTTTGGATTAATCGGCAGATGAAAGAACAAGTATTACAGTTTTATAAACATTTGATGAACAGGTAAATGTTTTTTTGTTGTTCGCATGCCAAATTCAATTACTCTTTACAAATATCATGTTACGTTAAGAAAGCCTCTCTTAGTCTAGATGTATAAAATAGAATACCATAACTTATTACATCTGGCATCTCCATTATATTCTCCGACCCTATCCCAAACACGCTGAGAGCTATGAACTACGCAGTTTTATGTAAGTCGCGTATCGCAACGTTTCATAGGTGGCAGAAACAAATGGTTTTGCCAACCGCGATGCATGATGCGTGTAGCATACCAATACTAATAATATCGATAGGAAAACGCTCCCTAACGTTTACCTTCCACAGTTGTCTATACCTATTATTAAAAAGCCAATTTTAACCAATATCCCCTTTATTTCTATATAACTGGTGTTTTTAAAAGCTCTACCCATATTATTAACATTTTCATGAATAGAGATGAAATGATTTAGATAAAATAATGAACATGTTTATATGACCAATTGAGAAGTTTTCAATATATAAAATATTTTGAATCCCACCTCCCCCAGGTGAAGTAGTTTTACCGGGTATATGAACCATGCTAATTCGCGAAATAGGGTATTTGGTCCCTTTACACTCACAATACAATGAGCAGTAAGTCCCGGGAGCCGGGTCTCTGTATCATGCTGGCACGGGAACTAGGATATCTGATCTATTTACACCCACAGTACAGTAAGCAATTAGAACCAGGAACCGGGTCTCTGAATCATGCTAGTACGGGAACTAGGATATCTGGTCTCTTTATACTCATGATAAAATGAGCGGTAAGGCCCAGGAGCCGGGTCTCTGAATCATGCTAGTACGGGAACTAGGATATCTCGTCTCTTTAAACTCATGATACAATGAGCAGTAAGGCCCAGGAGCCGGGTCTCTGAATCATGCTAGTATGCGAACTAGGATATCTGGTCTCCTTAAACTCATGATACAATGAGCGGTAAGGCCCAGGATCCGGGTCTCTGAATCATGCTAGTATGCGAATTATGATATCTGGTCTCCTTAATCTCATGATACAATGAGCGGTAAAGCCCAGGAGCCGGGTCTCTGAATCATGCTAGTACGGGAACTAGGATATCTGGTCTCTTTAAACTTATGATACAATGAGCGGTAAGGCCCAGGAGCCGGGTCTCTGAATCATGCTAGTATGCGAATTAGGATATCTGGTCTCCTTAAACTCATGATACAATGAGCGGTAAGGCCCAGGAGCCGGGTCTCTGAATCATGCTAGTATGCGAATTAGGATATCTGGTCTCCTTAAACTCATGATACAATGAGCGGTAAGGCCCAGGAGCCGGGTCACTGGTTCAATCCTAGTCCAGAACATGGATATCTGGTTTTTTACCATAATTCCATTGTGGATAATTGAAACAGGAGCTATCCAGTCTCCATAAAAAGAATCAATTGCTATAATTGACAAATATACCAGGATCAAATCAATTTTTTTTTATTGCCAGGACATAATCACATGTATAGCAATAGTCAAGATATTCTAAAATTAATATCTAAAATTTAAAACTTTCACATCGCCTCAAACCACATTCAAACGTACAAATTTTCAGCCAACTCCACATTCATCCAGCCAATATTCCCATTTCCAGCGCCGGTAGTCAGTTTGCTAATTGTGCGGTCACCCAGTCGAATGCCATAAACTCGTCAGCACTGTAAAATGCTTGCGACACTAAAAAGCGTCTTAAACGAGTTTTTAACACCTTAGGCGTTGGGGCATTTCTTAACTGATCTGGCAACTTGTTGATGAACCGAATACCTGCTTGGAAGGGCAAGTGTTCGTAAACCCCCGTCCCGTGTCTTCCAGTTCGGTAGGCATCTCTGCCTCTTGCCTCATACTCGTGTATGTCACGGCCCCGGGTTAATGCACATTTGGACAAACAAAATGAGCTTGTCTCAAGAATGTAGAGACAAGGCAGTGTCAACAGTTGCAAACGTTTTTGAAGGCTTCTTTGCACGATTCTCGGAATTTAATTTTTGCGATTATGCGAATCGCTTGCTTCTGAATTTTGAATGCTCGGAAGAAATGGTCTTCTTGTTTCCACTTCTCTTCCTGTTTTCTTCGTTCCTCTTGAAGCTTCATCTCTTCCTGGCGAATCCAGTTATCTTGCTGTCTTTTCAAATGTTGTAGCTGCATCCCGTCTTGACGTTCTCTTTCTCTTCCAAGTCTTCCTTCCTCTTCATGTGTTCTTTCCTCTTCTGATGAAACGATTGAGCCAGAAAATGCTAGAACTTTCGTGGGGACAAAGATAGGATCCGTCCGCTTATCTGAATCTGGCTGGGGTTGTGGATTGCCAGCTGATAGAGTCTTGTTGTCAGGAGAATCCACCTTAGCCGCAGACTTAGAGTCCTTGAAAGAGTCCAACAATCCCTTGCATTTACCCACTAAGCACTGCTTGGTCTGCTCCTGATCATCATCCGCCGTCGCACCCACTGGTATCCTGTCAGCTCGAAGGTATAAATGCCATAGGCGTGCAACAATACGATGATACTCATTATCGTTATAATTCCCCTCATAGTCACTCACAAGTGCTGATAAATCCTGGTACTTTGCCTCACACTCCTCTAGTTCTGTATCCGTATCCAAAGAATTAACTACAGTCTCCTCTATTGGCGTATTCGACGCTAAACTCTGAGAAAGTCGTTTTCTCAAATCTCCGGCTGTACCTCCAGAGGGAAGATTCCTAATCTTCAGCTCATAGATAACTTCTGTTTTACGCAGGTGATAGGCACTCATATTTAGATAAGATACAAAATTCAAAAGTGGAACAGAAATACTCATAAGTTTCCCAACTCAAAAATATAAACACCCTTAAAAGGTCACAAAACCAACATGAGCGTATAAAATTAAAATTTCGAAAGAGTACGCTCAATAAGTGTCACAACAACAATAAATAGAGATATGTTGTCCAAAAAAACTACAACAATGACCAAAACACAGAATTCAAAGCAAATGTCAGAATTATTCCATAACTGAAAAGGAGAAATAAGTTTGTTTGATAATTAGGTTTTTGTACTTTGTTTTGTTAAGGAAATGTGAATAACTACTTATTCCAAGCAACACTAATGCAAACCGATCATATCAGCAGCAACAGTTCAAGTTCATAGAAATAGTTAATATTTACAAAAACACAAGTATGAAGGACAAATAAAAAAATGTACAGTTATAACTATTACTTCAGATTACTCCAAATAATCCAGGCCCCACGTAGGCAGTGCCATTTTGCAACGTTCTCCCCTAGGGGAATTGTGCAAATGTCCGGTATCACTCAGTGGAAAAAGGGGGTGGTCCTTGACAGCGCGCCGTAAGGGTAAAGGGTAACCTACGATTAGTACTTCTTCTTCTTTAAGGTTTGCTCGGTGAGGGAAAGGGCGCCACCTTGTTTTAGGACAGGTAACAGGCAGGGCTCCAACAAGGAACAGTACCCCTGCTCCAAGGAAAGTACCAATCAGGCTCCCTACTACCATACACTAAAGCTATTTTTTGTCAACCAGGCCTTTGGACTACACAGATAGTTGTATTGAAATATTCTGAATATAAGGTTAAATATAGACCCCTAATACTTATGCGAGGTTATCTAAATCCAGTTACTAGGACTGAACAAAAAGAAACAAAACACTCAAATGTTTGCAATTAAACTAATTATTTATGTGCAGGAATTGTATGACATTATCACAAGTAATCCAGCCTTACAGTAAGTAAATGCTTTAGACAGAAAATAATCAACAACAAATATAGCGAAGATACAATGTTTACCACTTATTAGAGAGAATTACAAATGGCTAAATGAACTCTATTTATGGTAGGGAGCGCTCCACTTCCTCAAAACAACATTCAACATACATAAATAAATACAATAAACACATGCAATAAATGGCCTAGACATGTAAATAATAGACGACACAAGTAAATATACTAAAGATACACTATAATGCACTAAGGTGTGCAGTTAACGTCTGGAGGGTAGCGTTGAACCAAATTTTAAGGACTCCTTCCACAATACAAAGGCTCCTGGTCCAGAATTAGACATCAGTCCGCGTCCGACTCACTAATCCATAAGAGCACTCTGTGAAATAATCCAAGTCTGTACTCACCAACTGGGAGTCACAACACTAAAGGCCTACTACGTCCGGTCCAGACCGTGGCGCGGAAGAGCGCGGCGCGGCGAGAGCGGATCCGCGGTGCGGTAGTGGTAGGTGTAAGGTGGCACGGCTAGGAGCAGATCCCAGTGTCAGGGTAGTGCAAGCTGGAGTACCCACTAGCGGCTCGGCAATAAGTCCACCAGGCTCCGGGCGCAGTCCAGAAGTGTACCCATACCAAATCGCAAAAGCCCTGATTAATATGTTCAACCAACAGAGAACATCAGATAACAACAGTTCTCAGTAGCAATTGAAATGGACATTTACATACAAATCAAAAACAACAATGAAACATTTAAAAATAAACACATTAGGTTTTTGTTAGTTTGAAGCAAAGAAAATATTATGCTAGAATGTATATTCAGCTGATTAAGCAACAATACTCTAGGGGATAATGAATCTACCTGTATTTATGCAATTTCTGGCTATAAAATCATGAGAATTGTAAGCTTGACTGTTCATATCAAAGGCTAATAAACACTGTCGAAAATAATAAACAGTTAAAGTACCCTACATGTACACAGTATGATTTTAACATAATAGGCAGTATAAGAACAAAATTGAATTTATAAATTTAATATGATATCAAAGACTAATTATTAATAGCTTGAGGTAATAATTTACCTTGACTTTTATTACAAATAAACATTGATACATTAAGAAGAAACGTTGAAACTAATTGTATCGTACTAACATGAAACTGTGACACATCAAATTAGGACTGTACACGGTCTGTTACAAAATATATGTCAATCATGGTTGTATTTTATGCGACTTGTATGTATTTATATAATTAAATACTTACTTTACTATAAAAGAGATTAATTTTCTTCGATTAAAACATTTAAAACATTGCAGTAATAACAGTTCAAGTTGTGACATTAATTCTCAACATATGTACTATTTATAAGTTTACCTCTTTCTCTTAGAAATGTTGTCAACATAGTTAGCGTAATTGGTTTTGAAACAAATACTTTAAACAAATTATTAGGTAAGATTATTAACTATTAAAAGTAAATGCCACGTTTTAGCTTTACACGTTCAATTCAAACCCTAACAGTTTTTCCAAAGGCTCAGTTGAGTGATTCTATAATCTTGAGTAGTGTTTTAAACTTTAAAATTAGTAGATTGAATTCACGTAAGAGTGACGAGAACTAAGGAAAATATATGGTAGTAGTTCACCTTGGCCAATTTATTAGTCGGCTCCCGAAAATCCGGCGAAGCTGAAGGGCTCGTAGACACACACAGCACCGACGCAATCCAGTCACTCGCAAGCTTCCTCACTAATCAATCCACCAGCTGTTTGTTATAAGTTCACCTGCCGCAGCGTGTCGTCCGGTCGTGCGGTGAACAGTCCACCGGAGATATAAGGTTACTCAATGGGCTATTCTTTTATGCAGAACAGGCAAGAGTGACGTACGGGCATTGGTATAATTGGTACAATGTCGGCGCGCTACGACATTGATGAATTGAAATTTATATAATGTAGAGTGATCAGTTCTACATTATTTATACCATAACTCACCATAAACTGCACACGTCACACATTCCAAGTCAATCTTCGATCAAGGAATATTCCCAGAAACTTTTGAACATTCGACTTCATCCAGCACTGTGTGTTCCAATAATACGGCTGCACCGTCATTGAGATTTCCTGATCGCAGTGCGAAAGTCAGGACGTTTGACTTTGAAGAATTTGCTTTGAGGTTGAGGCTATTGAAGTGCTGGACACAACTGTTGACGTCGAGAAAGCTTTGTTGTTCCAGAATCATTTTGGATTTGCTGGTAAAACAAAGTGTTGTGTCATCAGCATACTGCACAAGTTTCCCGTGCAGTAGTGATGAGTCTATGTCATTGACATAGATGAGAAAAAGAATTGGACTGAGAATTGATCCTTGAGGGACTCCATATCTCAGCTGCAACGGCTCGGAAAATTTGTTTGAGATTTGAACAAGCTGTTTCTGCGGCTTAGAAATGAGCTAAGCCACTGAAGAGGCACGCCTCTGATGCCATGGGATTCAAGTTTGTCAAGCAGCTTCACGTGGTCGACACAGTCGAATGCTTTAGTTAAGTCGAGAAATACACTTAAAGTGAGATTTCGACTTTCTAATCCCTCTACCACCATTTCAACAAGACTCACAATTGCATCAATTGTCGACTTGCCCCTTCTGAAACCGAATTGGTGTTCAGAAAGAAGGTTGTGATTATTCAAAAACTGAAGCATTCTTTGTAAATAGATTTTTTCAAAAAATTTTGCTCAGAACAGGCAAAATAGAGACAGGCCGATAGTTATTTGCAGAGCATGGGTCGTCTTTTTTGAAGATTGGGCTCACCTTTGCAATTTTTAGGAGCGAGGGAAAAACTCCTTCTTCGAATGACTGATTTATTAATTGGACTAGTGGCTTGGCAATATGCTTTGGAGCATTTCTTTATAAGCCACGCCGACATCAAATTAATGTCGTTTGTTTTTTTTTTTGATAATTGAATATCGGGGGAAAATCTACAAAATCTATTTAAAATAGAAGTAGGGTACTGTTAGAAAGTATTTCTATGAAAGAAACTTGTTATTTAGTTAACAATTTTTCAATAAGTAAACAATATTAATACTAAAATTAGAATATATTCGTATTTGTTGGTTTTAAACAACAGGGAAATATCAATATTTACTCTAGTAAGGGGATATACTGGTATTTAAATTTAATGTGAGTATAAGTCTAGATTTTCGCAACGTTACGTAAAGAATGTTGAATATTTATGATTCAAACAGAATAATACGGATTTACAAACATTGAAGAGTAAATTTCAGTGAGTGGACACAATTTAGGGACAACCACCATCAATATTGGGTAAACATTCAGGTTACTTAGAAATTATATTTGTTGTTCTACTTTAGTTCAATTAGATTATTTGTAAATCTATAGAGTTTTCTTTTAGCTTAAGTGATATATTTGTGGTTTTAACGTAATTATCGTCATAGAGGCTCGAGTATGAATTCAACAACCTGTTTAGTGAAATTACAATAAAGCTGTTTCCTCGTCAAAGTTAAAACTTAAAAGTGGAATACGTTAAAATGAACCAGTTCAGTTTTTTAATATTATTTCAAGACATTATTTGTTATAGCTAGTTTCTGCCTTATATTAACATTAAATGTTACTAAATTTGCGGGTGTTTTATAAAACAATTCAAATGTAGAGCCACAAAATTTTATAGTCACATTAGAAACCTCTAGTTTGCGCCATTCTTCTCCATTTCATAATACTTTTAAAAGTATGTCTATGTACTGACAGATAGCCGAGGGTCGTTGTTAGTAGACAGTCATACGATTTACTCCCCTGCTTCTCAATGTTTCAGAAGCGTCCCCTAACTCTTGTCCTAACCGAGATTCACTTGAGGGTGAATCCCCCACTCCCACCGCGTTTCACGATTCCTTACGACATTTTCGTGCAGAAAACCAGGGGGGGGGGGTTTCTGCAAGAAAGGTGGTCCTTATTTCTCAATGTGAATTTTTTAAGAACTGTAACTGATTAAACATGTGGGCGATCAGAATCTTTGCTTTGTATACTCTAATCTGACAAGTGACGCTAAGTTTTGTGGACTTGATTGCAAAACCATTTTGGGTACTCTATTACCCTCAAGGGCCTAGACGTTGTGAGGTGGAAACAAAGTACCAGGCTTTGTGCCAGATGAAGGCACCTCCCGTGGGTTTGGAAGTCCCATAATTTTTAAATGTTTAATCTATCTCCTGTGTATACCTTCTCCCCTCCTACTTATTACTCCTACTACAAATTATCTTTAATTTAATCGTTTTTTACCGGGTGGATAAAAAGTCAGAACCCCCACTCCTATATTTTGATTTAAAGTTTATATAAGGAGATATTCTTTGAGTCGTGGTGCAATGTGAAAAGAAAGTTTAATTTAATGATTAAAAACTTGAAATTGTGTATGCAACTTTACAGAAACCTTATTACGCAATCCAATGTATGTGAAATCCAATTTTGTAAACGTTTATAGAATTTGTCCCCAGAGACGCTACTTCGTTTTCTCTGTAGCAATTTACAAAACAAACAACTATAGAGGGTACTAAACAAGTTTAACTTTAAAGTTGTCCGTAATAAAAAAGTTAGATGATTGTTTATTATAATTTAGATACAAATGAGCATCGCCTAGTGATTTGATTTATAAGAATCGATGTAACTCTGCAGTTCAGTATTGACAAGTTAATATAAAATCTCATCGCCTAAAGGTAGTACCCAAAGCTCCTGGCCTCCTTTCAATATAGAAGGTTCAACCGCAATATCTGCTCGGAATGAAACCCATACATCTTGTCGGGAGGCGCGCTGGCGTGAAATAAGCTCAGACTTGGGTTATATTCGTTCGATAGGGAATTTCCATACCTGTTACAAAGAATAGAGATTTTTCATTATTGATTAGATATACGTTTTTACTAATGTTTGGTATTTTTCAAACATTTCAATTATGACTTTTATTAGAAGTTATAAAATTACCCTTTGCCTATTTCTACAAGTTTTTTTAAAACGGTATAGCCTCACATAAACTATTTAGAACTGTTAAAACAATAATCAATACCTCACTAAGCAGTCAGAGCATTACAGAGTGTTATTACATTATTTTGTTTGAGAGCGAAACACCGCAATACGATTACGATTGTTAGAGAACATTTCGGAAATTGTTTGGCAGTTACATCGTATTTATCGCGTATTTCAGTATCTATTTGTGTATGGAGTATTAATAAATTAAAATACTTACAGTTTTATAATGCAGAATGATTACAGAAATATAAGTAAGCAATAATGTATTATTATGTATTTTCATATATCCCATTGCTTAAAAGAACTGAGAGAGATGTGCGTCAACGTTGATACTGTGGGTATATACATTTAGAAACGTAGAATTTTACCTTACTGTAGTTTTCTAACAATTTTCCTTTCTCCCTTCCAAACAATGTCGTCAAGAAAACAATAGAAGAGAGGCACAGCAGTTTAAAAATAATACGTTATCCCAACTTGTGCAAGTGGAAGAAATACAAAAACCAACATTCGAGCTAAATCACCCTCGGTCGATTTAGTAGCTCTGAAATAATTGCAAGGGAATGAAAAACCCTTTTAAAAACCTATGAGGTCAACAAAGAGTATTAGGTTTTATTTTATAAATATTTGAGATCGGTATACTACTTTGGTCAATAATCACTTCATTATTAATTTTAAATTTTATTACGTTTTATTAGGCTCTGTGCAGTCATTAAACGTTAGGTTCAGTCAGTGTGTAAATTAATATCCAAAGGGAAATTTTGTGTGTGTAAATTCATGGTTACCAATATCTATATCTGTATGGATCATTATATTTTATATTAGATAATATTATTGCTGATTAAAAGTTGTGTTATTTAAATGTTTGGCACAATTTGTTTGGTGCAACTAAGAGGGTTATTATCTTAACTAAAGAAGATTATTAGGTGCATGATTGTATTCTTTTAGCCCATTATATTTCGTTACTAATTATTTCCCATAAATGTTTCAATAATTTATTCGCAACAAACATGTTTATGTGTTTACTAGCTAGCAGTTTACCCGCGTGTTCTAATGCAATTTTCAAAATAGAACATTAATTTTTTTGAACGGATTTATTATATTATTGTTTTTAAACAAAACGAGACATATCAGGTATGACTTATTTAAATATCCATTTTGAAAGATTCTAAAGTTAAATACTATCTTGGCAGATTAAAAAACTTCATTTGACAAAAAGTGTAATTTTCCGGTGTGTTTTAAATTTAATTACTCTCTTGAGTATTGCTAGAGCCATAATTAAGTTTACCTAAACCCCGTTTAAGAAAGTATACATTATAACAACCAACTTCAATTAAAAAACAAATATACAACTTACGTACGACCAATAAGTTACTGTGCTTTTATTGCGGCGTCTGGAATCTGATACTGTCTAAGACTTGACTCCTGGAATCTCTGGAGTCATGTTCTTCTGAAGAGATCAAAAGAAAGTCGACGACGAAGAAGCTCAAAACGAAACATTTACATCGTTTCGACATCAGAGATACCTATAAATAGGTGCAGTGGTAGTATCATTGGTCTGACCAGGTACACAATTGAGTACACTACGATGTAGTAGACATGATCTCAAAGCACGGTGGAGCAACAGAATTTTCTACCACCGTGCGAAAAACATTTATAGAAAACATAAAAAGAATTTTATCATATTGTTTTAATATAATATGTTTTTTATTTATAATTATCTGATAACGTTATCTTTCGTGTAAGTGGTGTTGATAGCACTCTATTTAAAACGTTAACAACAAATCTCATTTTGCAGAATAACTGAAACGAATTAACGATTAATTTAAAGAACTGTTGGATGACAAAAAAGCCTTCACGTCAATTTCGATAAAAATAAGAATTATTGAACATGAAATTACTTAAAGCCAATATATGATTTAATTGATAAAAAAAACATTTCAAGTTTTCCTTTCTACTATATTTCTATATCAGACCTTTACTATATTAACCCTTATAAATATTCAGCTAGTATAAAATTAAAGATTCCTAAAGAATTTTTTGATAGCGAAAATCTTTGGGATACTTTTCAGCTCACGTGGATGTTTATTATACCTTGTGTAATCCCTTAGGAAAGCCCTTTCCCGTGACTATAGTGACGTACTATCGTATTTTATCGATCCTATTATCGTACTATATATAAAACGTAATTTACCTATACATTACAATAAATATTATGGAATATAAAGGAAATTCAGGGATGAATACAAAAGTGACAATAGCTGATGCTGGTCTGATAGAGTCTCAACTTAGGGTAAACTAAAGAGATATAGCTGATAAGGCTTACAGTAATCAGCGGCCATTGGTCGCAGTGGTTCTGGTCTGATTGGAGAGCCTTAACTCCTTGGGGAAATCTGAAGTGCAATAGCCCTTTACATTAGTGGAGATTTGAGAGTTTGTATGATGCCTAAAACCACGCATGGCCACTAATCAATAAAATACTAATATTTGTTGATAACGTAAGATTTTAAAGTAAAAGAAATTTTTACGTAATTTATCCAAAAATGTATGTCATTAATGTTCGTATTTATGAAAATAATGTTATAGAAATATATGCTGTTTTGTGTTTTGTCCATACAAACATTTACATATAAAAGTTTCCTCTATTTAACAAAATATTATTAATAGACTATATAGTCCTATTTATCAAGAAGTTATTAATAACATACACGTGCGTACATTGAGCATACAATCTGACAAAACTGACTAGCATCTGTTCATACCTAACTAATATACACAGAAATATGAATAATTGTATATCCAACCTAGTAAATGACATAATTATTTAGTTAACCTATTGTGATATTCTAATATCCTATTGTAGCCATGATTTTTAAAAACTGGTGATTTGAGAATTCAAAAAGATTTGAGAGCATCTTCTTTAAATAAATTGTTTAATGGTAAACATACATCATATCCTAGGATCGAAGATTTATTCAATACCTTTAAACATTACACACATGTGTAATACACTAAAAAATTAATATACGCCATTCGATTTTATGGAATTTTATAGATTTTTGTATTGCTTTAATTTCTGTTATACATTTTAGCTTCCAAAAATAACTTGTGACGTGTGTGGATTTTTTAAAAGTGAGATTTGTTAGTGAAATGCGTACTTATCGATCCGAGCAAGCTTATTAGAGCTAAGATTTGTTCCAGGGGTCTGAATTTGAACTGTAGATATTAGCAAGTAAATAATGCGTTAGTTAATATTTTTAGTCAGTAAGGTTCGGCAGATATGAAGGTTCAGTAAACTAGGTTAAAAGCAACCAGGCATTAGCAGATCATTATCACCCAAATCGAATGGATTTTGAAATAAATAGTGCTAGTTTAGTTTGAAGTACGCCACACCACCTGGAGCGTACCAGACTACGCTGAGGTCACATGCAACAGTTCAAGTCTATAGTTTATTTCATTCTCAACATGTTTCTGCAAACAGATAGACAGACAGACATCATACAAGACAGCCATCTTACATCCCTCTGATAGAGAAGTAGACTGTGTCAGCTCCATGACACTGATAACGATAGGCTTTAATAACGATCACCCAGATTCCATGGTTAGACAAGCACCATCTTAGAACTCATTGATGCACATAAAAAAAAAATACATGGATAAAATCTTTCTCAACTTATATTGCCGAGTGATGTATACACATTTAGTTCAGTAGGTTTGATTACAGACCTGTGTTTAAATAATAAATGTTTCGGTGATATAATTACTGTACTACACGAAAGTGTGTTTAAAGTACCCAATTTCTAAACGTTAGGTATGTACCACACGGACTCAAATTATAGGTACAGTAACTAAGGTTAAAATATTAACAAATTAATTAAATTAAATATGTCTTATTTTACAAGGCGAAATTAGGAATTAGGTAAGAAAACCTCTCTAACATTTAACCTGGGACCAACGGCTTAAGGTGACTTCCGAACCACCACCAACGGCCGGGCAGATGGGCTGCTTACTATTCAGAGATTGGTCGAATACAGAAAACGCAGTGATGGTATTGAACGAAATACTTACTTTTAATTAGCTATCTACGTAATTGAGACATGTTTCAATTTATGAAGAAAGTCAGATATCCTATTAAGATATTGAAATGCTATTATTGTCAAAATTTAGTCAGTAATGAGAGCATTTAAGTAGGCTGAACCCTTAAAACTTAGTATTGCGTATATTAGGTACGATTGGAATGGAATTAAAATTCACTACTGCAAAGCGTTCAGGACAGTATGAATGTACCTATTATTGTGATCAGTATCATGCCTTCTATCTTATGGTAGATTATTATTCTATCTTTATTCCTGGATAAAATATTATAATGCGTAGTTAAAAATATATTTTTGACAAAATAAAAAATTAACGGAAAGAATTATTGAACTGATGAGTAACTTCTGAATAGCCGGAGTTTATTACTTGACGCCACTCCCTACTCAAGATGTATAGATTTCATTTAGCACAGGTATTGAAGCTCGACCTCAATATTGCGAGACGGCCACTACATTGCCTTTAGAAAATAGATGTCTTCCTTCTGTATGCGTTTCGAATAACCAAGCTAAATATCCGGCATTTCAATACATATACAATTTATATTGTTCTATACAAATTTACAGTAAGATTTTTTTGGAATATATTTTCACTATTTACCATTTTCTGTATACTAGAGTAATAAAATATTATATTTATATGATGAATTTATTTCATAAGTATAACTTTTATTTTTCTTTTAACATTCAGAACATTTCTTTTTTTTACAAAACAATGCTATATTTTATTAAATCTCACACAATAATCTACAGTCATAATATGTGTATATATGTGTGTGTATGTATGTATGTATATGTGTATGCGAGTTTGTGGTAATTTGTATATAGTATTGCTTATGTATGATTTGAATGATATTATAATTTATATGTTTATATTGTGATTTTTTTGTCTTAAAGCAAGTGGAGGTTGACTGTGGTGTATTATTACACTATGTTTAGCTTTATTGATATGATTGTGTATATATTAGTTTACAGATTGAATTTATTTGAGCTGATTGATCTATTTAGTGTTACTGTGTCACTTATGTGTTCTGGTATATCACTTGTTACAAATAATGTTTAGTTTTAAGTTTTTGTACAATAAATCTACACGGTGAAGTAGGATATGCGTGTGTGTGTTGCATGAAAGGGTTGCCTACAGTGACGCGGGCCACGGTCTGTCGGTCGCGGCCTGCGGGGCCTCGCGGCGTGTTGTGGTGCTGGCGTCTGACGGTGCTGCCCCGAGCCGGCGCGTGCTTCCGTCAGCCCTCCCGGATCTTCTCTGCCAATCTCTTACTCCTTTCTCCAACTTCTTAAAGGCAGCTCATGTCAATGCTCAATCTCTTTATGGCCACATTGATGAATTTCGTTCCATTTTTCACTTATCTCCTGTTGACATTGTTCTAATTTCATAAACCTGGCTGAAACCCCACCTAAGTGACAGAAGTGTTGAACTTCCAGGTTTTAATCTGTACAGAAATGATCGCCTGCACAAAGGCGGTGGCGGGGTGGCTGTGTACGTCAGGTCACACTTCCTTGTCTCTGTCCTCCTATCATCCGATACATCCAGAGATGGACGGCCAGAATACATGTTTCTAGACGTCTGTGTTAATGGAACACACATTTTAATTGCTGTTTGTTACAGGAGCTCCTCTCCTGGGCTACATGGCTGAGTTCGAACATGATCTTCTAGGTTTTTTGGCTCACTACAGTCATGTTATTGTGATGGGAGATTTTAATACTGATTTACTGGGACCAATTACTTATGACCAAACTGTTTTAACTAATATGTTTTACTCGTGTAACATGGCCATACTTCCTCTGCAAGCCACTCACCACACTGAGACTGCCGACACCTGGCTTGATGTCATTGCTGTCTGTGACCAAACCCTGGTTGCGCACCACAAACAACTTCCTGCTCCTGGCCTTTCCAAAACATGACCTTATTTTTCTTGCTTATAAACTAAGAACTCCCAAGATCGAAACCAAAAGTTATGATTTATAGAAACTACAAAAATGTAAATCTTTATTCCCTGCTTATCGATGCTTCTCTAACTCCATGGTATGAGGTCACATCGGCTGATAATGTGGACACTATGGTATCAAAATTTAATTCATTAATGAATGGTCTTCTTGATAAACACGCTCCATTTGTTTCCAAAGAGTAACCAAACAGCCTGCTCCATGGATCTCAGAATTTATTCGACACCTCCAGAAGCAAAGAGATAGAGCTTTCCTTAAGGCTAAGCGGTCCAAGTTACGTGATGACTGGGCTGCATATAAAAAATTAAGGAACAATGTGCAACAACAAATTAGAAATGCCAAGATCAGGTTTTACTACACTTCCCTGTCTAAAAAACAATCTAGCAGAATGTTGTGGTCGAAACAAAAAGATCTTGGAGTTGGCAAGCCTAACACTTATTCACCGGTTACCCTTAATCTCGATGATATCAACAAATTCTTTGTTGAGATTCCTGTTGATCAGTCTGGGGCTCAAGATTATGTCTCCGAGCTCGAAGGTGCTACTTTTAATAAACCTGGGTCTCAGTTCTCTTTCACTCCAGTGACAGAGACAGAAGTGTTAAAGGCTATTATAAGGATGTCCAGCAACGCAGTTGGGGCCGATGGCATTCCTATAAGATTAATAAAACACACTCTTCCAGTCACTCTTTCAACTATCACTGCTATATTCAATAAATCCCTGGCTACTTCAATGTTCCCACTGACATGGAAGTCTGCTTTAGTTCGCCCACTTCAGAAGTGTTCCTCTCCACTGAATCCTTCACAATTCAGGCCAATAAGTATACTCCTTGCTTTATCAAAGTGTTGGAGCGGATTGTTCATCAGCAGTTTTCAATATATCTAGAAAGTAAATAACATTTTATCAAATTTTCAATCTGGTTTTCGCTCCAACCACAGCACTACTACTGCACTTCTAAAAATAGTTGATGATATACGCCTTGGAATTGATAAGAGTCAGGTAACCATTTTAACCCTTTTCGACTTTTCAAAGGCTTTTGACTGTGTTTATTATCCCCTTCTCCTCATCAAACTTAGGAAGGATGGTTTCTCTGATGGTAGTGTCAAGTGGGTTGAGTCTTACCTTTCGGGACAGCGCCAGTGTGTCAGATCAGGTGAGAAGCAGTCGAGATGGAGACCAGTCACTCGTGGAGTTCCACAGGGTTCAGTCCTTGGGCCACTTCTATTTTCACTGTACATCGATGACATTACTACTCAAATTACCCATTCCAATTTTCACTTATATGCAGATGACTTACAAATATACCGCCACTTTTCCTTAACAGAAATGCAAACTTGTGTGACTCCTCATGAATTCCGATATTGACGCTGTTACTCACTGGACTTGGAAACATGGACTAAAATTAAACGTAGACAAAACTCAGTGTATTATGATAGGTCATCCAAAGCTTGTTCGTAAAATTGACTTTACTACGGCTCCCAAATTAAAACTAAATGATCAAGAGCTAGAATACTCTGAGAAAGTTAAAAATCTAGGACTTATTATTGACAAACACTTGAGATGGACTGAACAGGCTTCTTTGACATGTAATAGGGTCTTTGCCGGTGTTCACTGCCTTAAGCGGCTGGTTTCATATCTACCACAGCAAGTTAAAATAATGCTGATAAAGACTCTTGTACTGCCTCACTTCAACTACTGTGACATAGTCATTAATGACATGACTGTGGAGCTTTCAAATAGACTCCAGCGTGCTCAGAACTTTTGCATTAGGTTCATTTTCAATCTCAGACGTGATGATCACGTAACGCCCTACTTCAATCAATTATCTATCTTAAAATTAAAAGACTTTCGAAACTATCACTCACTCATTCTGTTGCACGCTCTTTTAAATACAAATTGTCCTAGTTATCTTTCAAACAACTTTCGATTTATGTCTGAAATAAGTGAAAGAAGTACAAGGAGGGGTACATCCTTATTATCTATCCCAATTCATCGAACAACTACCTTTAGAAAATCGTTTTACAGTTTCTGCCTGTCGATTGTGGAATGCTTTACCCGTGAATATCAGAGCCATCGATAAGCGCGCTCGCTTTGGGGCGGAGGTCAGGGCCTTGATGCTGGGGGCTCAAGGGGTATAGCGATTGGCGGCTTTGGTGTGCGGTACTTACGGCAATTGCATGCAAGTTGAATGAATGCGAGTGTGTGTCTTGCGATATTATTGTAAATTTGTATATAGTTACACTAATTAGTGATGATTGTTTTTATTTTAAGATTCATTTAATATATAGTGTAAATAAATAGACTAAGTTTTAGTTATAAATGTATTCATATATATGTTAGTTTAATTTTTATGAGGTTAAGTGGTAGAGAGGACTTTATAGTCCTAACTTCGCCTCTAATAAAGTCGTTTTTCATTTCATTTCATTATACACGTATTGGATCTGTAGTTTTCGGTGGCTTAAAGAAGACAAATAATAAAGCTAATCTTATTAACTCCACTAGTGATAGTCTGTCAATTTGATAATCCAATAAAGAAATATAAATTCGAAATAAACATATTCAAGGTCTTCAAAATATGTTGGTTATTCAAAGTTGTAATGCTTGCAAAAAATATCGACGTTGCATGTCTCACGTAACATTTGCCGACCAAATGTTCTGGTGTTTGGTTGAATCTTTTACAATTAATGGTAACAACCTTTGTGCTTTATTTAGCAGAATGGATATAACGCGAGGGGATGCTGTACTAATCAATATCAACACTTTTCTATCATAAGGTCTAGTCATGGTAGCTGGAACTCAGTGAGGAACTGTTATCTAACATTAGTATGCTTCTAAAGATCCTCAAAGGACCTGTTACACACATCTTATGACAGACACATTCAGTTCTCGTACGATAACTTCTAATATTACGATATGAGTATCGTGAAGGCAAGTTCATACATTGCCTTCATATAATAAACAAGAACTACAATTTTAATATTGGCAGATGTCAACATTATGCCTGATATACACTAATTCTCGCACAATAACTTATATTATTATGATATGAGCATCTTTAAGGCAGAAGTCCATACATTGCCTTTAAATAATAAACAAGATCTAAAATTGAAAATATTGGTAGATGTCAGTATTTACCTCAAATACACCATTTATTGTACAATACCTTCTAATATTACGATATGAGTATCGTTGAAGGATAAATTTTTAATGTTCCTTTGTAAGATATACAAGATGTAAGTGTATACTTAATTATTAAATTTCATCATAACGGTACTTAATGTATACGTTGAGTTAACTAAAATTATGGTTATAATATAGGGATATGGGTAATATTAAACCAGACGGCTATAACGATACATTGTGCGACAGTAAAGATTATAATTAGTAGATGATATAATTGGGCCATTTTATAAAGACTAATAAAATCACATTGATAAAAACTGTTATGATGAGCGACATGCAGACAAAATTTCGTACGATATAGTATACGTATAATAGAAATATATTTAGTTATGAGCTATTATATATTGTTTTATTAAATTTCAGATACAATTAAGTACCTTTAATTTTATGTATAGTGCTATCGTGGAATTAGAAGGCCACAAAGAGCTATCCTTACATGGAATGTTGTAATTGAATCCGACAGGAGTGACTACCGAATGAAAAACGTTATACTTCTTGTGTTTCTGATAGAAACACGTATTCCATTAATTTTAAAAATATTCATAACTAACTCCCAGGACATTATCATTTATAAACAACCCAAATAAAGTTAATGACGAAAGGAAATGGTATGGAAACATTGAAGGATTAAAGAATTATCAAGGGGATACGTAAATCCGCTCCTAGATCTACTTTACTACGCAACGCTTGCACTAGTACAACGAACATTGTGCAGGCATTTAAATATTTATTCTGCTAGATATTTGTTGGTACGATACGTGCAATTCTTCGAACACAGGTTTCAAACAAATAAAAATCTTGCAGAAGTGTAATCCTACATCAAATAAAGTCCAAAGACCGAACTAAAAGTATGAAATTCTATTGTAATAACTGTTTTTTCTAACAGGATTTTCCCCTCTTTTTATAATGTTGTACATCTAGGCCAATAACCAATTATTTTTTTCAAACTCCTTGCAGACCATTCTCCATTGGATTTGTAGAGTAACTAACTTAAAACTGTATTTTAAGTCTGATATTCTTTTACTAAGTTTATCTTTCACAACTTTAGCCAGGTCAAGAATATTAAAACATTTAGAATCGGAACGTTACATTGAGTAAGTATTTCAAACTTAAACGGACGTAATTTGTTAAGAGTGAACTTTTTGAGGTTAGATTTGCATGATTGTAATCTACTAATAAAGACCTTTAATTTGATCTATTACTCGACCTACGCTCTCACTTAAGATGTCCTTCTCATTCCGTGCAAGCCAATCCAAGCCATCCTCTAGAATGAGAATAAATTTGGCAGTTACTTCAAAAAGTAGATTTATAGGTGCAGTAATGATGTACCAAGTTTTATTGGTTTTACTTGTAATCATTCAGGAACTTTTAAGCTCGTGCGGGGCTTTTTAACCCGCTGAATAAAATTCATGTGATCACACAGTAACACGTGTGAGACCATACATAGTACATTCAGCGTCACAGGCATATATGACGGAACTAGATTATCGGGATATTTCCACAAAGCGCTCCAATATATCAGGTTGTGCCAATTCCACAACTGATACACCTGACAGTGAAGTCCAACAGAAGGAGAAGATTAGTACGGGTTTTCAGTTAAGTCCTATTGTTGCTTCAACCAATCGCAATCGCAACTGTTACAATTCCACTCTGTTTAAACACTTGAACAGTAATTTTTTACATTTTAGGTGAATATCATTTCGAATTTTGACAACTCAGGTTTTGATTACCAGATTTAATTCAAGAAGATTTAGCAAAATGCAACATTTAAAACTTGATATAATTTTTATGATAAATTAATGTGGTATAGTGTCTGAATTTTTCAAAACTTATAAGTAATTGTTGAAGTAGCTTTGTAAAGAGCTAAAGAGACCAGAAACAACAGCTTTACATGAAATGTAAAAGTTTAGCATTCAAAAATAATCTTATTTTGCAGAAACTGAATAATATTTTTATAATGTTCTATATAACACATTGACGTGTAACTGAATCCCTTGTACTAAAAAAATATTAATCTTCAAACACAAATCAATATTGCAAAATTGAAATTGACCATAATTAACATAAAATATATTTATAATGCATTATAGGAAATACCAAGTGTGGAAGAAAAGCACACAGGGCATTGCCATGATTTTAATATTTAGTTTTATTTTAATAATTTTACATTATTGGAACCAAAATTGTATTAATATTTATAATGGGTGATTCAAAAAGAGCGCCGGTTTTGAAAAGACCGGCAAATTTTATTTTATCGGTTGGCAACAATGTTTGACCTTGATTCTATTTCTGACTACATTCCGATTGTTAACGCAGCTGATATTTCTCTCATTAGTGCATTCTGTGTCTAACCATGGAGAAGTTTACTTGTGCGCAACGAGTGTTAATAGTTGCAAACGTGTGTGAAAAACGTTTTATCAGAGTGGAGAGAGTTATGCGGCTACTGTTAGGCGACTTCGCGGTACTCTAGGACGTAATGAAGCACCGAATGAATCAACAGTTCGCAGACTCATGAAAAAATTTTCAAGAAACGGTGTTCAACAGTCGACCTCTAAAGTTCTGGACGTCGTCGTTGTGCCCGAACTGAACAGAACATTGGTACGGGTTATCGGCCAAATTGAAGTGGAAACTTGTCGTGCAGTTATGGCTGATTTCATGGACATAGTTGTTGCGTGCCAGCGTAGCAGAGGAGGACACATGCATGACATTATTTTTCATACATGAAATCGGAAGGTTAGATGAACATATTTATGTATTTGATTTCAGATTTTCGTTAAAATAAATCTCTTAATTTGATATATCAAAACCGGCGCTCTTTTTGAATCACACTTTATAAACCTAACATTAACTCTTTTCGTAGATGAAATAATAAATATGTTTAATACTCGTTCTGAAATTGTGTGTCATTGGTTATACGAATATATATTATGAATTTTAATTGTGTCTATATCAAGTTGGTATTTTAACGCGAAGTAAGTACAAAATGTCCTGAACGTAACATCGCACTGACGGCTGACTGAACGTCACTTCAGTTTAGAACAAACTTTTTGTAATTACGATAAAACTGGAAACTGCCAGAAACAAATTCACTATAACACCGTGTAAAACTCATTATTTGCTTTATAGTGTTAAATAAAAGAACAAAATTGTACACCGCATTCGAAGTAATTATAATTCATTTACAATTTATTGAGTTCATTATTAGTGTTTTCTTTCATGGTATGTTGTCACTAACATAAATAAGCAAATACTTAAAAAGTAATGGAATACGTGTTTCTGTCCAGAAACACAGGAAATATATCATTTTTCATTCGGTAGTGAATCCTATCGGGTTTAATCGAAAAAATTACGTGTCACGACAGCTCTCTGTGGCCTTCTATTCTACTATAACACTAGACATAAAATTGAATGTACTGAAATGTGTCTAAAACTTAATAAAACAATACGTAATAGCTCATAAATAAATATATTTTTATTATACTTACACAAAATCCTACCAAACCTTTTCTGCATGACTGATCCCACAATACTTTTTATCAATATGAAGTTATTACATTTTATTAATAGCCCAAATATAACATCTAATAATTATCATATTTACTGCCACACAAGTGTCATTATGGCCGTCTGCTTCAATATTACCAATACTCTTATATTATAATCATAATTTTAGGTATTACAATTATTACATTATGTATTGTATGTCTGAATCATACTGGTACGGAACTAGGATATCTGGTCTCTTTACACCTACAATACAGTAAGCAATAAGACCCAGGAACCTGTGTCTCTGAATCATGCTAGTACGGGAACTAGGATATCTGGTCTCTTTACACTCACAATACAGTAAGCAATAAGACCCGGGTCTCTGAATCATACTGGTACGGAACTAGGATATCTGATCTATTTACACTCACAATACAGTAAGCAATAATACCCAGGAACCGGGTCTCTGAATCATGCTAGTACGCGAACTAGGATATCTGATCTATTTACACCCACAATACAGTAGAAATAAGACCCGAGAGCCGGTCTCTGAATCATACTGGTACGGAACTAGGATATCTGGTCTCTTTACACTCACCAATACAGTAAGCAATAAGACCCGGGAGCCGGGTCTCTGAATCATACTGGTACGGAACTAGGATATCTGATCTATTTACACCCACAATACAGTAAGCAATAAGACCCAGGAAACCGGGTCTCTGAATCATGCTAGTACGGGAACTAGGATATCTGGTCACTTTACACTCACAATACAGTAAGCAATAAGACCCGGGAGCCGGGTCTCTGGTTCATCATAGTCCAGAACTAGGATATCTGGTCTCTTTACACTCACAATACAGTAAGCAATAAGAACCCAGGAACCGGGTCTCTGGTTCACCATAGTCCCAGAACTAGGATATCTGGTCTATTTACACCCACAACATAGTAAGCAATAAGACCCAAGGAACCGGGTCTCTGAATCATTCTAGTACGGGACTAGGATATCTGGTCTCTTTACAACCCACACACAACACAGTAAGCAATAAGACCCAGGAACCGGGTCTCTGAATCAACGCTAGTACGGGAACGTGGAATATCTGTTTCTTTAACCTCATGATACAATGAGCGGTAAGGCCCAGGAGCCGGGTCTCTGGTTAATCGTAGTTCAGAACATGGGTATCTGGTTTTTTACCATAATTTCATTGTGGATATTTGAAACAGGAGCTATCCAGTCTCCATAAAAACAATCAATTGCTATAATTGACAAATATACCAGGATATTTGAATATGGGGAAAAACTCTACAAATATATTTAAAATACGTACTACTAGAAAGTATTTCTATAAAAAGAAACTTGTTATGTAAGGTAACACTTTTTTAAATAAGTAAACAATATTAATACTAAAATTAGAACTATTTGTTGGTTTTAAACACCAGGGAAATATCAATATTTACTCTAGTAAAGGGATATACTGGTATTTAAATTTAATGTGAGTATTAGTCTAGATTTTCGTAACGTTACGTAAAGAATGTTGAATATTTATGTTTTCAAACAGAAAAATACGGATTTACAAACGTTGAAGAGTATATTTCAGTGAGTGGACACAATTTAGGACAACCACCATCAATATTCATGGTATGCTAATCCACCTTGTGATCGAACAAACACTCACACAGCACAGAACTCTGTAAACCGTGCTGTGGGTAAACGTTCAGGTTACTTAGGAATTATATTTGTTGTTCTACTCTAATTCAATTAGAGTATTTGTAAATCTATTGAGTTTTCTTTTAGCTTTAAGTGATATATTCGTGATTTTAACGAAATTATCGTTATAGAGGCTCGAGTATGAATTCAACATCCTGTTTAGTGAAATTACAATAAAGCTGTTTCCTCGTCAAAGTTAAAACTTAAAAGTGGAGTACGCTAAAATGAACCAGTTCAGTTTTTATAATATTTATATCAAGACATTATTTTGTTATATCTAGTTTCTGCCTTATATTAACATTAAATTGTTACTAAATTTGCGGGTGTTTTATAAAAACAATTCAAATCAAGTGCCAAAAAATTTTATAGTCACATTAGAAACCTCTAGTTTGCGCCATTCTTCTCCATTTCATAATACTTTCAAAAGTATGTCTATGTACTGACAGATAGCCGAGGGTCGTTTGTTAGTAGACAGTCATACAATTTACTCCCCTGCTTCTCAATGTTTCAGAAGCGTCCCCTAAACTCTTGTCATAACCGAGATTCACTTGAGGGTGAATCCCCCACTCCCCACCGCGTTTCACGATTCCTTACGACATTTTCGTGCAGAAAACAAGGGGGGGGTTTCTGCAAGAATGGGGGTTCTTATTTCTCAATGTGAGTGATTTAAGAACTGTAACTGATTAAAATATATGGGCGACGGTTCAAAAATCTTTGCGTTTAAATCTAATCTACTCAGCTCGACAATTGAACTAAGTTTTGCTGAACTGTGATTGCAATCTAGTATTTGGGTAATCTATTGCTTCTCCAAGGGGCCCAGACATATTTCATAATCTTTTTCGGATTGGAAAGGAGATGGGAGTACCCATGAATTTATGGTAGATAAATGCACACTCCAGTGAGTTTGGTACTCCATATAGATTCTTTTAATATATCTCCTGTCATATACCTTTCACACTCCTACTTACAAAATTCATCGTTTACAGTGTTAGTCATTTTATACAGGGCGGCGAATAAAAATTCAAGCCCTTCCTCCTCTCTATTTTTGGTTCTAAAGTTGTTATAATATAGAAAAATATACTTTGGGTATTAATATGATGATTAAACACTTGAAACTTTGTGTGGAAACGTTAAGTGAATCTTATTGTACGTAACTGACATTGGTATGCGCTAACGCCATTTTGTAATCATTTAATAGAAATTTTCCTCCTCAGAACTCTTGGCACAGTGGTAAGAGCCAGAACTGATAAAAAATGGAGTATGAAATTTAAGTACGCTTAATTCATTTTGTTTTGTTAGAAATTTTACCACAAACAAATGGGTTTATTCTAAAAAAGTATTAACTTTATAACCTGTCTAGAAATAAAAGAATTCGATGATTTTTTAATGTTTAAGTTATATTACAAAATTGAGCATCTCGTCGCACTAATGATTTAATAAGAAATTGACATATCTCCTGTAAGTTCAGTATGTGACAGAGGTAATAAAAAAATCTCGATCGCCTAAAGGTAGGTACCAAGAAACTCCTGTTTAAAACGATATAACTTGCAACATAAACCTGTTTAGAACTGTAGAAACAATAAACAATACCCTCACTAAGCAGTCAGGAACATTACACTAGATGTTATTATCATTATTGTGTTTTGAGTGAGCGCGAAGACAAACACCACTCTGCAATACAGATTACAATTGTTAGGGAAACATTTCGAAAAATTGATTGGCCATTACTCTTCTTATTTTATCGCATATCTTGATGTGTCTATTTGTGTATGGAGAGTCATTTTAACTAGATTCGAATATAATTAGAAGTGTTTATAATGTCTAGAAGCGAATTACATAAATATAAGTAAGCATTAATGTATTATTAATGTATTTTTCATAAATCCCATTGCTCAATCAGATCTGGAAGAGAGATATGCTGTCAACGGTTTATACTGGCTGGGTAATATAACATTTAT
Source organism: Homalodisca vitripennis (assembly GCF_021130785.1). Lineage (NCBI taxonomy): Eukaryota > Metazoa > Arthropoda > Insecta > Hemiptera > Cicadellidae > Homalodisca > Homalodisca vitripennis. The sequence continues at coordinate 224,557,853 of NC_060208.1, forward strand.
AAATTTAGTTTTTTCTAACATCAATTTTCGCTCCCCCCTGTGACCGCAGTTTATTCGAACCGCAAGACTAAAAATGTTATGTGTGTTACTACGTTACCCGCGTGTTTTCCCCCCACCCATGCAATTTATATAAAATGGAAATAAATTTATTATGTAATATCTTGGAGCCCTATTGGTTTTTTAAACATACACCAGACATATCATAATCAGTTATAACTTACTGTCAATATCCATGTTTGAGAGATTCTAAAGTTAAATACCATTAGTCTGTGTAGATTGTAATTAAATAAACCTTCCCTTTGTCAAAAAGTGGTAATTTGTTAATATTTCCCGTGTGTTTAAATTTAATTTTAGTCTCTTATAGTATTTCTAGGAGCCATAGTTTAAGTTATGGATATAGACCCTGTTTAAGAAAGTATTGTGTCGAATAATAACACCAACTTAAATTTAAAAAACTTATTATTTTTGGCCCTATAACTTAATAATAGTATATAGTCCCTATTTATGAAGAAGGAGATATATATTCAATATATATAACTATATATTTATTAGAATTTTTAAATTGTGGTCTATAAACAAGTTGTCTTTATTTTAACGCGAAAGTAAGTACAAAAATGTCCCGAACGTAAACATCGGGACATGACGGGCTGACTGAACGTTCACTTTCAGTTTAGAAACAAATCTTTTTGTAATTTTACGAAATAATAAACTGGGGAACTGTGCAGAAACAAACTTCACTATACAACCGTGGTAAAAACTCATGTATTTGTTTTATTAGGGTTAATGTAAAAGAACGAAAATTGTATACCGCATATCGGAAAGTAATTATAATTTTTTTAGACTCCAATTTAGTTGTAGTTATATTATTAGTTTCCCTTTCTAGAATAATATGTTATCACTGAACATAAATATGCAAGTACTGACGAATCAAGTTAATTGGAAGTACTGTGTTTCTGTCAAAAACACAGGAGGTATAAACATTTTTCATTCGGTAGTCGGAATCCTAATCGGGTTTAATTCCAACATTTCGTTTCGTGTCACGACAGCTCTCTGGTGGCCTTTCTAATTCCCCCCCACCCCCCCCCCCCCCCACCCCCCCCCCCCCCCACCCCCCCCCCCCCCCACCCCCCCCCCCCCCCACCCCCCCCCCCCCCCACCCCCCCCCCCCCAAGTCATAATACAATGATAATATATGAAATAATAATAATAATTTTAAAGATTTGGAATGGATTATTTTAATTTTCTTAGTAATTTATGTTCTGTACAAGGTGTGCACAAAAGATTGTTTACAAATTTCTATGGCTGATAGTACTCATGATTTCAAACAAAAAAATGTTAACATTTCAAGAAATGTGTATTTTTATCCGCTAACCGTAATTTTGTATTGTTTTATTAAAAAAAATTAATATCTCTAGAAATAGTAAAAGCTACGTGTACCAAATTTTGCACATAAGTACTAATAAACAAGAAAACCCTCTTAATTAAAAGCCTACATTGGTGTGATTTGCTTTAATATTAAGAAAATGGCAACTGTTAAATTAAATTACAAAAAATCACTATAGTTATAAAAATTTACAAGTTAATAACTACTTTTCTCAATGAAAATCCATCAACACATAAGCAAGCATGATTACTTTTGATGTATGCTTGTACAAGCCAGGAGCAACCACAGATTTTGTCCAGTTGAAAGGGATCAGCTGTTTTGCTTCAGTTATAACAAATTTATAAAATGCGAGCTATTTTTCAATATTTACAGTATATCAATTCCAAACGGTATATTTTCAATGAAATCCGTCCACGCATAAGCGGGCACTCGCTTGCAAAATCCTAGAGCAACAGTTGAGAGATATTAGCTGATTTTACTTATGTGCAAAATGTTTTATAGTGTTTTTTAAATTGTATTTTCTTTACCAACTTTTATCATTATTAAACCAAAATTAACAACTAATTACACTATATTTATTTTCTAATTTGATTGAATTTTTTAACATTATAAAGGTGTGTACGATATTTTGTAATTTATATTTTCTGTTATCATATTATCTAACACTTACGTAGATCCAAACACATTTTTATCAATGTGATTTCAGTTCTATTATTTCAAAATAAACAATTCATTATTACTATATTTGAGGTAATTAATGGTTAGTAGCAGGACTCAGTCAACTTTTCTTTGTCCTTATGTTCTTTTTGGATTGCAGATACAGTAAAACCAGACATGATTGACTGTCTTTCTTTAAATCTTTATTCTTTATCCACAAAACATCAAAAATTGTGATGGCCTCATAATATATAACAATATTTATATTAAAGTCATAATCGTTTTAGTTGCCTTCATGATGTAGATCCTCTTGCAGTAAGTATAAAGGTCTCTGTGATAGCAAGTCATTGAGCTTTCTCTTGAGCATCTTCTCTCTGAGGGTTTCTTATTTCAGCTGGTAAATGGTTTGAGAATTTTGGGCCGATGTAGAATGGCTTCTATTCCTACATAAAAGGTGGTGTGCAGGGAAAGGTGTACGGGAATTTATGCTGGCCAGAATAGCCGTGCCTTTACTGTCAGGTATATAAGAACACTTCTCGATGTATTGTGATACAATTATCAGTATTCTCAGTTTCTTTAAGGTTCCCTGCAGCTATTTCTAAGGTCAAGTATAAAAATTGCTGATTGTCAAATTCAAGGATCAATTTAAAAAATGTTGATACTGAAGCCATTTGTGATTTTTGTGGGTTTTCAGTCAAAATGTTAGCTGTCTAAACCATTTCCGAAATGAATAACAGTCCTCAATTCACATTTGGCAGGAAAACCAATAAAGGCAGCTATGTTTTATGCGACTGCAGCTCAGCAAAAAACTAGCTACTTGAACTCTGCAGTGAAAAAATTTTGGAGTGGGGTGTATGCACGATCGCCCTACTGCTCACACAGCAGACCTGCCACGTGTCTGGCCGTCATGGTGTGAAAATGGAGGTTGAAAACAAATATAGCCTATCATACAGTCAAAGTGTTACGTAGGGACGGTGTACATGTGAACTCCTCTGTAGACAATGGAATAAAGTATTCAATGCATTGGTGCGCTAAATAAGGTATTGTTGGGAGATTTTAAGAGCTGCATATAAATATATATACATTGATATCTCGTGAATGTACCCGAGCAGTGGCTGTAGTGTTTAGTATATTTAAATACAATATGATGCTCCGTACAAGGGTACATCATAAGCAGTCAAAGTGTTACGTAGGGGACGGTGTACATGTGAACTCCTCTGTAGACAATGGAATAAAGTATTCAATGCATTGGTGCGCTAAATAAGGTATTGTTGGGAGATTTTAAGAGCTGCATATAAATATATATACATTGATATCTCGTGAATGTCCCTGAGCAGTTGTTTTAGCGTTTAGTATATTGAAACATAATATGATGCTCCTTGTACCATAAACAGTCAATGTCTTATGTAAGCACAGTGGACACGTGAACTCCACTGTTAGGTGTTTTTATTAAACTTGCCTATCCGTTCAATACACATTTTTGCATTAAATTTCTAGAGGAACAGAAACTTGTAACTTTAACAATGTCCATCTGGCCCTATGTTCATACAATATGGCATTCCAAGTTTATCGACAATTGTGGCCAACAAAGTTTAAGCACGCACTTAGGTCTTTATAATTGAAAGACTGCTGTATAATTTAGCAATCTCTTACCACCGGGAAGTGGCCCATAACATAAATTGGGATTGAATACAATTTGAATCGAAATAAACCCATTTCCTCTGGAAATAACGTTTATAAAAAATGGCTTAACAGTATAAAACCATTTTATTCTACAAAGTTACATATTTATATAGCCAATCCATATTTTTAATTTTATTACAAGTATTGTCTGTAAATTCTAATAGACATGAAGATACATATAAAATTCTAAACAAAAGATACACAAGGTGCATATAAAGGAAAATACAAATATTTATATATTGACATAACTATATGTTACCCCACTCGATTTTGTTTTGAATTTAACAAATAATTTCAAGTCCATTAACTTTGCTGTCACATATTTATATTCAAATACTCACAACTATGTATTAGTATGAATGTTTGTGTTGTCTACTACCTTCTCACAATTATACCCATTTTTAAAATCTATTTAATATTTATCCTTAGAAAATTTTAAAAGCTTTTATTAAACTGCATCAATTTAAAAAATTAAAAGGTATATTTAAATGTCTTTGGATTCGTTTTTACCAAACTTTAAGTATTGTTCTTTGAAATTTTTATCTAACGAAAAGTTCCAAATTCAATTTACAAAAAATCAGCAAACTTAAGAACTTAATTGAAATAATTTTATTTAAAACAAAAGCTTTAAAGGCACACACAAAATTAATATATATTGAAAGTATGAAAGTCTTCCAAATATTTAATGAAACTAAAATTTAAAAAGTATGTTAAAAAATTAGTGTTTATAGAAAGAACCATTCAAAATATTCTACATATACATTATTGTTGAAAAATAATAATGGTTTAAAAAAATTTCCTTTTAAGGGCAAACATTTTATAAGTTCACTACATATTACTTTTAATGAAAAGGATTTAAATCACTTAACAAACCATTTTCAATGGAAAAGAACAAAATTTTGGGTCATCCTTATTTTTAGTTGAAAGGAAAATTTTTAATTCCACAAAATGTTTGTACTTTTATTTGAAAGAATGTATAGTTAACTATATTCTTTAACATAAATATTATAATGTCCATTTATATTTTATTTATTTTAAAAATCAAAAGTTCCGTACTATTAATTTTTATCAAAGATTCTAATTAAAACTTCACAAAATATTTCTTTTTCATTCTATTCTATTCACTAAGTGTTCTCATTGTCTCATCAGTTGTGCACTTAATGAGATTAATGAGAATACATATTAAATTATATTTTTGTAGTCTAGGAGTCTGATGTATGTAAAACTTTGTTAAAATGTTTTACGTAGCTGAATTTCTTTGGATCTCATCAGAAAAAACATGACCTAGTTTTCCAGTTTTCAAGTCATATTCCTTGTTGATAGAAAGTCTTTTAAAAATAATTGATTAATGAAAATAAATTGAAAGACCAGAAAATTTTTAATTTTAATTGAATACATCAAAGTAAGTCAAAAATGTAAAGGTCAATCATATTTATTTTTGATTGACTATTCACTTACAGAGTGTTACAGCCCAATACAGACGTGTTTGTTGAGAGCATTCTGCAGTCAGCATTTCTATATCCTTTCTTTGATTTGAACTCTGAGAAACAAATATGTAAAACATAACTTAGCAAAAGTACTGATGTGAACACCAAATAAAGTAATTCCATATGAAGGCAAAGAGGGGGGAGTTAATATACAGGATATTTAAAAAATTTAAGGAAATATTTTGGGATATGGCTATACAGGTTGTAAGAAACAAAAAAAGTCCGTAGTTACTCTAACACTATGGTTTATTTTGCTTAGTTTAATGTCTGTCTGTATTTTAAACTGTACAGAACTTAACGCAGGAATGTTTTAAGTTACGTCATCGTAACATAACAAGTTTATGTCTAAATTTTTTTTTTTTTTCAGAAAAATATACTCATTCAATTTATTCTGTTTAGTTATCATTCATTCACAAACAAGGTGTTTAAAATTTGTTACTTTAATACGTGCTTTTTTATGTGTCTTCAATTGTTTCTCTTCTCATTGGTTTATATGGAATTTTGATAAAAATTTTTTACAAATAGTAGTGACAATTGATTTTTGTCTTTCAACAGAAAGTAACATCCTAATGAGACAAATATTACAATTTCTACACCTTAACTTAAAGAGTTTCTGAATTGTTGTAATTTACTCAAAAGTACAAACAAATTCACAGACGCTAAAAGAAATAAAATAGACGTCAATGATAGAGGAACATGTTTGTTTATTTTCACCAATTTAAACATATCTCAAAATTCCACAATTTGTAAATACACTACTAAATTATCAGCAGTCTATTTAGCTCATTTGTGCCTGGTGAAGTCAGCTTGGCTAGCTAGAATTCTGTGCTATCAACATATCAGGCATATACTGTATGATGTTATCTATAGCCTCTTATATGGTGTCACTATCGATATATTATCAGTTGTTAAACTGTAAGATTGGAATGTTACTGATGAGTGTGTAAATTAGGAGTAAACAAAAACCGTGTTGAATCAATTTTAAATAGACTACAATGATTTAGAAATTACAATATCTTTTGATCTTTGTAATAAAAAATGTTTACTCTTCGTGTACCCTGTTATTGAAAAGTTCAGTGTAAATTAAAAAAATAAAACACAGATAGTGAGTAGCAAAATCAAACTGTCCCTTTCCAGTAACCGACCGACAATCCCTACAATCCCCTGAGGGGCATGTCACTTTCTCCTGTGACAGTAACTTTATCCCATCGCCCGTCCTTGTTACATTGATCAAAGTAACCCTGGAAGTTCTTGGAAGTTTTATTGTTTCTTGTTCAAACAATCAATTGTTTCCACATTGTTCTTGTGCTGCTTCCAGGTAACCATTTATTACGATTGGAAGTTAGGGAGAGATATATTATTCGCCTGAAGCTCGTGGAACGTGAGTTTGTTGTTTTTATTAAAAAAATCAATCGCTTTAACCTAATTAAGGTTTTAAAATCCGTTTTTATTTGGGTTGAATTTTTTAGTTTCAATTTCATTTTTTTAAGATAACTTCCCTAAAACAAAAGAAATAGAAAATATTTTTGTATCACTCCATGGGTTAAATTTTGGACAATTTTGAAACTAGGCTAAACAAAAGTGGCTAAAGACAAAAGTAAACACTTTTTTACATGAGGTATTTTTTGTGAGTAACATGTTTATAGTGATTTATTACATAAGAAAATAACACTTTTTAGCGTAAAAAACTGTCGTGTTTTTTAAAGTAAACTTATTCGTTGTGGAATACGTAAAAGTGGTTACCCACCAACTTTCATATACATAGTGTAACATCTTTCAGACGCGTTTTTTCGTCATGATTACAAAATGCTTTTAAATGTCTACTACTCTCTACGAGGCCTATCCCAAAACCGAACATACACACAAGATCTCTCTAGTTTTCGCCACCAGACAGAACAAACTACCACACATTAACAATCTATCGTCTTTAATCTATGTTGTATCACTTTTCTGGTTAATTTGTTTCCCAATCAAAACCCTGGTTTTGCGATTCTAGCTCAAGATTTGTACCTATAAACCATGGTACATAGTGATCGCCCTTGTAATCCACCTTGTATAGAGCTTTTCTGCTAGACAGTCCATTCAGGGCTTGTTGTTTCCTCTGGTCCCAGAAAATGTTGGTAATAATCTTGCAAAAAATCTTCCATCCATAGATGTTCCCTTAGGGAGAGTATTTACATCAAACTTTTCTTCACCATATGATCGACGCTTGGCCCTCAACTTTGATAGTTTCTTGGGAAATTTCTCCGAGTTTCGCCAAAACATTGTAGACTTAGCTCAGTAGTTTTATAAATTTCCATGTGGAAAATGGAGTGGAAAATCAATCAAGCACACTCCACTTACTTCACAACTACGGTGCGTCATTGATTTATATACAAGAAAACTGGGCACATTGTACATCTCTTTACAACTATTGGTGAATCCAGAGGGGGGGGGTTGTTAGGGGTTGCAACCGCTTCCCCATTTATACAAATATTCAAGGAGCATTTTAACTTGCGTTAAACTGAAAGTGTACTTGTAGTCGATCTATGTCTCGTAGTTACAGTTTCGTTTTTATTTTATCTATAACAGCTGACAGATAGTACAACACAAAATCCGGGTTGATAATGTTTTCAGAGTGATGAGTCCACTGTTCAACTTACACGGGTTGACAAACACGATTTAGCCACCGTCGCTTTTCCACGAGTAATCGCTATGAACGCCTTCCCATTATCTCTTGGAACGGCTAATTTTAATCGTCTTAAACATCATTCTAATCGCGTTCGTTGTTGACCCTAGCCGTGTATTAGTGACAATTACAGTTAATGATGACTACCGTTGAAAAACATTTAAATACAACACCTTTAGTGTACTGTTTGTATGTACTATTTTAAAATCTTACATTTCACTCTCTGTTACACTTCCCGGCTTGTGTGTTTCTACAAAAATCGCCTAACTATTGTAAACAATTCTAACAAAACATTAAGAGCAAGATATAAATGAAAAATCAGATGTTTATCAAAACTTATTGTTATAGTTGACCTACTTTCAGAAATAAAAAAACTTGATAAATCGGAAGTTACGTAATGATGTGTTTAATTGATTTACAACATAATCAAATATTGAAAAAACTGTGTGTACACAACCAAAGCAAGGGAACGTCTTGGCATTTTAAATAATATTTGACTTGTCACGATCGCACCCAACCGTGAAACTGTGAATTAGCCGTGAATTTTGTTCACCGTGAATTTGATTTACAAACCGTGAAATTCTCCACAAATTGCGATTCAATGAATCAACATACGTCGTTGCCACGACCATGTCGTAAGACCCGGCTCATACGCGAACGAGATTTGCACAAACCTATTCACGGTGATCGGATCTGGCGCGATTTAGTAGTGTACCTGGAGCATGTGTGATGGAGCAGTTCACACGAGCGAGCGCGAGTTGGCCGATCGCAGGCAACTCCAGCGTGCAGGAAACACGGAGATCGCAGGCAACTCCAGCGTGCAGGAACACGGAGATCGCAGGCAACTCCAGCGTGCAGGACACACGGAGATCGCAGGCAACTCCAGCGAGCAGGAACACGGAGATCGCAGGCAACTCCAGCGTGCAGGAACACGGAGATCGCAGGCAACTCCAGCGAGCAGGCGGAGATCGCAGGCAACTCCAGCGTGCAGGAACACGGAGATCGCAGGCAACTCCAGCGAGCAGGCACGACGATCGCAAACAATCACCACCACTACAGATCGCAGACCCGGCCAAGAACTTAGTCAGGAAAAAACTTGGGGGTCCAGATACCTTGTATTTTTCCGTAGTGGACAGAGAGTAAGGCCCCATTCTCTTTTCAGCAGTACATGTAAGTAATACTGAATCATTTAAATAATAATAATCGTTTACTAAAAAATAATTAAAAATTTATTTAGGGGGGTCCCGGACCTCTTAGACCCCCTTGCTGGTTACGTCCTTGGACCCGGTGGCAGTAGTGTTTGGGATGCATTGGATAATTCATATACGGGTTCTCTCGCAGTCGATCGTCGAACTTCGTGGGCCAGTCTTTTCCGGGTAGAGAGGAGTCCATAAATGTATTTATGACTCATTACGTATGAACATTACTTTTTGCACTCTATGATGTTAGTATTGTTTCGTGTTTTTCTTTGCAATATTTTCATATGATATCTGTGGACTACAAAATCAAAACTTTGATTTATTTGTATTCGTTTGTTTTTGTCACTTATAGTCAGATAGATCTCCTCAGAAAAATATACCTATATTTATGAATAATTACACATAACAGTTGACTATAGTGTTTTGCTGTACAATTATAGTACTTTATAAGAAAGTACTTTATTCACCAGAGCTAGTATTTTTTACAACACGAGAGAAATGAATTAATAATGATTTGGTTATTTTACTAAGGGGAACGTGTCAACATTTTATTGTGCTTGCTGTAAAAAATACAGTGCTGAAATATAAACGTCTTGCTTTATTTATAGCTTAACATGTAAATAAGTAAATTATTTAAAATTTGTTTTAGTATTTTTTTAATTTGGCTAAAAGAGGGAATTGATTTTTCTTACATTCAATCCACTTCATAAGCGCATTTAAAATAAAATCTTCTAAAAATTTGTAAATATAAATTTTATTAATAAAAATCCAAAATATACTAATTTTCGTTGAGTTATATATACTTTCATTATTACAAAATCTATTTACCAATCGTTAACACGTGTTTGTGTCGTATTTCGTGTATGAAAGCCCGAAATTACAGAACTATTTTTAGGCCACAAAACATTTATTATTTAAGTAAATATTTTTTTTCAAGTAAAAGCCATGTATACTGGAAGCCCATGTTATAATCTATAAATTCAAGGTAAAAGGTATAGGGCGTGAATTGTAGTTCTTAAGATACGGCCATTTTACAAAGGGTATATGAATCCATTTAAATAGCGTCGTCGTTTTCTTATATTTATGTGTTATTGGGTGGTCTTCGAAAAATTCCGTTTTGACTTAAGTTATAACCGTTTTTATGGAGCATAAAATAAAAAGTAATATGCTTTCAGAAGGCTTTCAAATTTTTAATATTATCAGCATTTGATTGCCCTCGGGACTTTAGCCTGACTGGGAGGTACGGAAATTCCCAGATTCTTCGTTAGTAGTAACTTCTAGTTTGGTCTTCCTAGATACGCCTACAGTTATTGTTATTGCTACCATGTTTATTTAGTAGCAAAAAATACTAATCAAATATTTGTCTGGATTAATTCTGATAACCACACCCGACTAACCTAATTCAATATTCGTTCAGAAACCTAATAAGTTCTCTGGAGTATCCACCACAATAGCGTCTTTACCAGAACTCTTACATAACACATGTAGGATACATAATACATAAGCATGTCTGTTATGCTTAGCTCCCAGTCAGACCAGAATAGATTTTTATATAACAACATTCACGTGGACCTGAGATTGTGATCAAATGAAATCACTTCAATTTCAACACCAATCTAAATTAAAATGAGATAGTCTCAGTTGAGATAGGCAAGTAGGTAATTCTGAGTTATCCTATCTTATCGTTAATTGATAACAGTTTTCAATACCACGTCGCTTTCCCTCCTACCTTCCAGTTAGTGTTCGATTGGTCTTGGCATTAACTTCGCCAAATAAGGTAACTGTTTACTTTTTCTCTTCCGTTAGAAAAATTTTAAGCAGTTTTTTTTTTTTTTTTTTTTTTTAGAAATAAAATATGTTGTATTATTCCAGTTGTGATTTGAGAATATCGCAAGCAAAACTGTTATAGACTTATATAACATGTAATATAAACTTCTTATGTAACATGCATCCTACATCAGTATACATATAAACGTTATTTGAAATCATTAGCAAGAAAACAAAAGTATAACACGTTTAAAATCTCATTTTCTTACCGAGCTTAAAAGGTTTTCATAAATCTGGTATTTACATTTTTGAAAGGCGTGAAGTTTATTGTTTATTCTTTGGTTTTATTTTACTATATATTATTCATAATATAATATAATTATTCGACGAATTGTTTTCCTACTGTACATCAACCTGTGCGTGGTGGGAAAACAGTTCATCAGTCTGCCCTAGAATTCGCTAAAAATATTAAATAATGAAAATAAATAAATTCCTGAAACTGAACCTAATATAACAAAATAAGATACAAAAGAGCAGGGTATACGTATATCCACTTTAGGCAATACTGGAATATTTGAAGACTAGCTGTTTCCCACGGCTTCGCACGCTTTTCGCAAGATTTTCCCGTGTATGAGCACTTTTGGTTCAAGTGAATTATATTTCCGATGCCGATTTAGAGTTTGCCTTGTTGCCATGATCAAGAAAATCTGTCATAAGTGTATGTTTATAGCCATTGTACACGAACATGTACTTTATTATAAGTAAATATAAGTCTGGGTCTTCATGTAACAAAATTAAGACAGTTTTGTCTTTGTAGTTGCATTACACTTCTGATCAAGCACTGCATACTTAATTTTTGCTCAAATTTAGTTAGTAGTATATTTTTACTGAGACTTCCAGTTTTATTATCTGGATAACCTATGAGCTCAGAAGTGATACCAGAAAAGGTTTAAATAAGAAGTTTTGTTACTTCTAATGCTACTTTATGCTTTTAAGCTATAAACGTAAATAAATGATGAATTGTGTGTTGTGTTGTCACAATGTTTACAGAGAACAATTGATTACAAACGTACTGTTGCCATCTGTTGATTAAGCCAAACAGGGAGTTTTCAAAACCCGTATTAAGGCATAGCCCGGAGGGATTTTTGAAATAGGGATTGGAATATATGTTAACAAGGGACCCTAATGAAGAATATCCACGTAAAATGTCAATACAATTCTTATCCAGTATATTTACGTGATTGAGTAATTTTTACACAACACCAGTAGATTTTTTTTATATAACAGTGTAGATAATATTGTTAGGTATTTTATTTGTTATCTAATTTTGAAAGCCATGTTAGCAAGATAGTGGATGATGTTGAATTGAAAGTTGTTACGAGTCCGGAAACAATAATTCTGTTATGAAACGAAAAACGTGTAAAATAAGTGTGATTGCTGTGAATTTCGATTATTTAAAATATAGAAAATTAAAGTTCTGATATATCACTACAAGACATAAAAAAGCTTTAAATTCTTAAAAAACAAATTGGTTAGAAAAGTGCGATTCCGATCCAGAGCTATTTTTGTAATACTTCTAAAGAAGAAGGATATCTTAACGCCCACCCCATATTACCTTGCCGCATTGAAATTCACGTAAGCATAACATACAATTTTGAATATATTATCATCTGTGGTAAGTATATTATGAAGAAAACAAAAAATAAAAATTGTTGAAGTGTGTTCCTCATGTATGATATACAATTACTCTTTTTCATAAGAAAAACCGGGGATACTTTAATAAGCGGCCTAAACTCGTTTTTCGGTTGTTTTTATCGAACAATTCGATATATTATCCAACTTCTATATGTAAAACTCGTACACAATAAAAGTTGTAATAAATTACCGTAACAAGAAGAATCCCGTACATTACAATTTTAAAAACATAAATTTAACACTAACATTACATAACAGCAAAACCAATATCGCCTAGACTTAGATATCAAAGAAACCTTACAATATTTATAACTTGCCCAGCTTGATATCAATGAGTAACCGCTTTTGTGAAATGGAGGAAAGAATTCTCCACGTGGGTTACCAGCCGCCAAACCCACAGGTTGAAGCATCTTAAAAAATCTCGTCACTTGTGGGAAATATATCACATGTTTTCCTCATATTCATCGCCATTTTCAAAGTCTCAAAATATTAGTTACTTCTTGTTGTTTATTGTTTACATTAAAATTACTTAAATAACCAATAAGTTGAAATCATATGCTAAGTGAAGTAAATTGTAATATCGAACTATTCCTTCGGATAAAAACATCGAACCGTTAGATTAAAACAACCGAATAACGAGTGTAGCCAGCGTATTAAAGTCTACACGTAAAACCACACCCAAATATTTACACTGACTCATCCTATCAATACATTCACTCAAAACACATCCCGGCCTCCACATGTATGCAAAGGCCATGGCTAGATGTATGCTAGCTATGTATCACAATATAGCTTTAGCTTTATGCATATCGAATGCGACCGTTCAAATTGGAGAGCCAAAAGCCATGCCTGCTATACTAGTCATTCGTGTCTACCAGTCGATCTTTTGGAAACGTGGCAGACCAGTTTCAAGTTGGGCATACGCAAAATGGCTGAGCCGACCACGTGAAATCCCAACTTTACGTATGGCTCTTACAATTCAAGTTTTTATTGCAAGATGCATTACATAATGTACAGCAATGTGTTAGAATTATTAGTTTAAAACTGTAACAGACGCACAACATTAAAGTGCTAATCAAACATACAATCTACACCACTCATTCCTGTCAATATTCTCGATTCCAGCGCCGGTTGTCAGTCTATTGATTGTACGATCGCCCACTCGTGTACGATAAACTCACCAGAACTATAAAATGCCTGAGATGCCAAAAAGCGTTTCAAACGAGAGATTAATGCCTTGGGCGTGGGACATTGTTTATTGAATTTGGCAACTTGAAAAAGAACCCCTGCCCGTGACAATAATCCCCTTCCGTGTCTCTCATTTCGTTAGGTGTCTCTACCTCTTGTCTCATATCCGTATATGTCTCGGCCCCTGGTCAGAGCAAATTTAGGCATACCAAATAACGTACCCAAAATTTACAGATTGGGCAGAGGTAATAGTTCTAACTCCTTGAAGACTTCCTAGCAAGATTGAATGAACTTCAATTGTATAATTGTTTGCTTTCGCTTCAGCACTGTTGTATTGTGCTTAAGTTGTATTTTGTTTACAAGTGGGTTGTTCTTTGAATCTTCGAGTAGTGAAAATGGATCACCTTATTGAGGAAGTACGTTTTCGGCCAGTGATCTGGCCTTTATTAAATCTGACATTGTTAGGAATACTCACCGTTAACTGCTATAGCATTGCAACAATCGCTTGCTTTCACTTCAGCACTGTTATATTGTGCTTAAGTTGTATTGTGTTTGCAAGTGGGTTGTTCTGAGAATTTTCGAGTGGTGAAAATTGATCACTTTATTGAGGAAGTACGTTTTCGGCCAGTGATCTGGCTTTTATTAAACCTGACATTGTTACGAATACTGACCGCTAACTGCTATAGCGTTGCAACAATCGTTTGCTTTCGCTTCAGCACTGTTGTATTGTGTTTACAAGGCGGTGGTTCTGTGAATCTTCAAGTGGTGAAAATGGATCACCTTATTGAGGAAGTATGTATTTGTCCAGGCTCTACTAAACCTGATCTCGTATGAATACGTAGGTGGTTCAGATAATCTTAGTGTAGTGAAAATGGATCAACATTTTGAGATAGGGTTCATTAATAATAATTTCTATCACTTATCAATACCAAAAGTAATACTCAGTTCAAAATATGGCATTGCTCCTTAATTAATGAATGTTATGTTAGAGTATATAATGAGTTGCGTGTTATATAATAGAAGATGTAAGCACTGACTTACGTTAGTCACCTGTTTGAAGATATCTGCGGAAATGTGAGTGGCATTCGATTGCTTTGGATGAGTCAACGGATGTCTCTGATACAGCTCAAGTGCTTTTTATCAATGGAGGTGTAAATAGTGATGCAAAAAGTATCAAAGAATTCACTGATGTGTTTCCTTGGAAAGCAAGGTTACGGGTGCAAGATGCTTTTTCAAAGGTAAATGAAACTATTTCTAAAGTCGAAAAAACTCAATACAGGGGAATAACAAAACTACAACTAGAATTATGTTTTGTTCTTAAATCCGGTTTAGTAGGGTATGGAATGAAGTTCAAATGATGAAGGTGAAACTCCCACAGAATTTTATACATTATTCACCAACAAGCCGTGTGCGCTGAAAATGAGGTTTCAGTAATAGGGACAGTGTATTTATATTAGGTCTTAAGCTCTTAAATACCACAATTTCAAGCATTTTCTTGCAGAAATTTAAGAATGAATGTTGAGAAGTACCTCATTGTGATGTATGTTGCCTAAACAAAAGAAAAGTGCTTCAAAGAATTTTTAATTATGCCAACCTGATGTCATGTTCATGATTTAACAGACCAAAGCCGTAAAAGAGATGTCAGATGATTACAGACTTTGTAAGTGTGCATTTACCACTCAACTTATTTTTTTTACTTGAAATTTAAAAGCGCAAAAACCGTATGTAAACTGTTTGTTCTAATATGTGAACGCGTTTAAAACTCAACTTGCTCTCCTTGGAAATTGGGAGAGACAATTTGGGACCACAATGAAGTTTGCAAGACGTTTGCTAGTGAAACTAATATGCATTTCCTGTCATAGTATGATATATGATACCATTGTGAAATTAAGAGATATGCTAATAACATAGGCATGAAATAAACACTCTTAGTACTCGACAGGACGGCCTACTTCATTTGCTAAGAGTCCATCTAGAGAGCTTTTAGATAGTTTGGACCGGAAATATACTGCTTTGCCTCCTGCTTTGAAGACCCTTAGTTGGCGTTTGTTGAAAAATCATATCAAAAAGATGTTTATATAATTTTATTTAGTTTTATTTTTGAATTATGATTATTTATCTGTATACAATAAGAAGAGTTGCTTGTAAATTAAGTCTGTAAATTTGAAGAACGCTTGCTGAATAAAAAATTTATTTATATATATATTATTTATTTATATTATGTGACAGAATGTTTGTGTGTTATTAGTTGTTCCGTGAGGCGATTTTTAGACAGCACTAACATGCTGAAAATTGCTCTAAAGTTGTAATAAATATGAATATTGTAGTAATGATTTCATTTTACTAATTACATTAACGTATTGGGCACTTTTATGATTATTAGAATCTAAGCTATATAATATGTTTGATAATTTTCTGTTGTATGATAACCATTTCCTTATTTGCCGGCACATACACGTTCCAGGTGGTCATAGACTTTATCGTTTGATTAACATCTGTCCATAGACAAATACATATCATAGTTGGCAGTCTGTACGGTAATCAACAGTAGGGAATCGGCATCAGTTCCATAGCACAGGGGTGGTAGGTTTTGAAATCCGCCCGGTCTAAAATGTCTGCAAAAGCACAATATGTCATGGGAAAAACCATTTGGTTTCATTAAAAATGCAATAAATTTTCACATACTGAGGCATCATTGAAAATACATTTTTTTATCGTGGAAGTCAGTTAAGAACAAAGTTCCTCAACTGAAAATATTGGACCCATTGCCATTTTTAATACTTATTTACGCGAATAGCAAAATTTATGTGATTTTGTCCCTCATAGCACATCTTGATCTGCCACATTATTTACAGATGACACCGCACTGTTAAAGGATAGAACGTAACTTAGCTTGAAAGTGTCTTGGAAAGGGACCTGTCTGAAGAAAGCCATTGGTTCACCAATTACCTAACACTTAGTAAAGCTATAGTTTAATTCATACAATTCTGACCCTTTCAAACAATTCATAACAAAACATAAATTCGCCATCCCGATTCTGCTCTTCTGTCTGCTCGTCTATCTGCAGAACTTGGCATTGTCAGTAGATACTGTTAGAACTGTGTACCGGTATCTAGTTGTACGTCCTAATCACTCTTTGCTGTTTTGGCAGGAAGCACAATGGCCCAGACCCTGAACGTTCTGCTATGGAAGACATTGATCTTGAGGAAGCGACGTTGGATAATCACACTCTTAGAGATCGCCATCCCGATACTGCTCTTCTATCTGCTCGTCTATCTGCAGAACTTGGCATTGCCAGTAGATACTGTTGGAACTGTGTACCGGTATCTAGTTGTACGTCCTAATCACTCATAGCTGTTTTGGCAGGAAGCACAATGGCCCAGACCCTGAACGTTCTGCTATGGAAGACATTGATCTTGAGGAAGCGACGTTGGATAATCACACTCTTAGAGATCGCCATCCCGATACTGCTCTTCTATCTGCTCGTCTATCTGCAGAACTTGGCATTGTCAGTAGATACTGTTAAAACTGTGTACCGGTATCTAGTTGTACGTCCTAATCACTCTTTGCTGTTTTGGCAGGAAGCACAATGGCCCAGACCCTGAACGTTCTGCTATGGAAGACATTGATCTTGAGGAAGCGACGTTGGATAATCACACTCTTAGAGATCGCCATCCCGATACTGCTCTTCTATCTGCTCGTCTATCTCCAAAACCTGTCAAGCGTCGATAGCGAAGACAAGATTGTGTACGATGACCAAGCTCGTAAATACACTGACACCCCATCATCCTTAGTATACATTAAAGGCTACAAGATTGCGTATACGGCCCCCTCAGCCGTCTCCGCAAGCTGTGACGTCATCATGAAAGCAGTGCAAGCAACCTTGGGCAAAAATACTAAAGGTAAACTATTTACAGTTTTCTCCCATGATGTATTTAAATTTACGGGATGTGTAAAATATAGGCTAAGGATGTGTAAGTAAAATTGAAAAAATAGTTTAAATTTAAAATTTTCTTCTTTGCTTCGATTGAACAAATTCATGGAGTTCTTGACCCCTAAACACTTATCGTAAGTGTTCACGCTAATCTCCTACTGGATTTCGAGATCCATTTGCTGAATTAGCTGTCATCGTAATGGCAATGTTTCACTCCTTCCAAAGTATCAAATCTGAATAAATAATATTGCATATAAGATGCTCGCTAAGGCCATCAAACAACTCAAGAGTCTTGCGATTCATGAATATTGGATGCTCACTTACATCAAAGCTGATGAGATCAATGTCTTTGCACGCACAAGCTAGCTGGAATGCAGTGAATGACATGGGTACTACAGACACTATATCGTACTTTTTCGTGTTCTCTGACTTAGTAAGTTTTTGTAATTGATTTGCATCTGAAAAGTGCAAAGTAATGCGCTGAAATATCTGGAGCTTTCCTTGCACTTCCTCAGGATCTAAATTTGCTTGTGGAGGAGTGCTGGTTGTTGTTAAATATTTCATCAAAAAGTTATAAATTTCTCACGATAGTTCACACAAACATGTATAGACTTACAACCATCTTCATGAAGCCCTCCTTGCCTTACCCTCTCCAGCAAATCTTTAACAGTGCAATAAAAACAAATCAGTGAAGATTTCAACACTTTCGAAAGATATCCCATATGTAATATAATATTTATGAGCCCACGTAACAACACATACATCACATACGCGATTCTTAACATTTGCTTGAATGTGAAAGTAAAAAAAGTAGACCTAACTAGAGCGTCTCTAAGAAATGGTTTGGTCCATGTTTTAAATTTTCTACAAACCACGAATACAAACGACCGCTGTCTTAAAACTTTGTATTAGTTAAGTTGGGCTAAGCAAGATATACTAACATATTTTCCTCACATTTTCTTACTCAGCTTAGTTTAAATTTCATAGAAATTTTAGCAGTTCTTGGATTTGTTCGTATATACTGTTGCGTTATCGTTGACTTCTCAGAACTTTGAAGGGCCGTTGTCTTAAACATTAAAGGGATGTGAAAACATTTTTAAGAACAAAAATTGCTATAAAATCTACAAAAAATGGAAATTTTAAAAAGATCCCTTGATTTCAGAAATTGCTAAAATGATATCAACATCAAACCGTCTATATCAGGGACAGAGACTAATTCATAATATTTTATTATTCTTAAACATTAAAATATTTTATGAAGGCATTTGGTTATTTTATAATTTGTGAACAGAATATTAAGTAATGTGGAGTCCAAGCCATTTCCATTTGTAATGGGATAAAGTGGTTTAAAATGAAGGCTTTTTATAAGAGTTGCTCTCACAAACATGCCCAAGTAGGGACAGACGTTTTCAACAATCCATTGCTTTACTTGGCAAGGGTTTCCAAAACGTAAGACGAAAAGGTAAGAGACAAAATCTACTGAGTTTTTAAGTCTAAATGTTAGGTGTACGCCAAGGAACAGTCTTATTACTCTTTCATCGTTGGAAATCTGCTCGTTTAACTTGTGAGTAATACTTATTTCTGCCACAGTGACGATGGTCTCCCAACCCGATGAGAACAGTGTCGTGAGTTGGTTGCGGCAGCAGTACATCGACGAGAACGGCAATTCCGACAGCATCTTCGGCAACAGCGACCTCTCCGCAGGCGTGGGTGTCATCTTCGCTGATTCCTCGTCCACCAGCCTTAAGTACACCCTCCGGACCACCAAAGAGACCTTGTTTCAGACATCGGAAGACACACTCTACGGGGAACAAAGTAGAGGTGTGTTCAGATTTTTATCGGTTTTTTAATATGTATATATATATTCTAATAGAGGGACACTGTGGTAAAATGAAAAAATCAAGCAAACCCCAGTACAATGTCAAACAATAGTGTCAATACAACAATATTTTAAGACCCTAATAAGCCAATTAAAAAATGCTTTCTCTTATATTCTTTTTGTAGCCTATATTATGTACAAAATATGAATAAAGATATTCTTGATTAGATTAGTTGTGACGAATACTACATTGGTATTCTGATCTTGGTCTGTATCTGAATATCCTTATGGCAAAATAATAAGAAAAGCAAAAACAGTAAAATTAAGGACATAAGGAAAAATAATAAGAGAACGAAGGAATAGTTGGATTTGTGTTAATATCTATAACACTAGGCTTTGTTTCATTTTAAAGATTCACACATATTCGTAGATGTTCTTGGTAGACAAATCCAAGGCAGCCTCCGTAGCTCTGGTGTTTAGTGACGGTATCGGAATCCCACGAGAGTTTACCAATCTCACCTGTAAAAATCCCTGGAAGGTTCACAGTTCAAGTATTTATTGGACACCAGTTTGACTTTTTAATTTCAAAAGGCTTTGTTTTAAGGATAATAACATCTTGTGAACTTGTATTTCAGGTATAGGTCTCTCCTTGTACCAGAGTAGCGGATTTTTGAGTGTGCAGGCTGCTATTGATCAAGCTTACCTCGCTAGCCAACAAGGCATCAGTGTGAGTAACCCTTCACTGCTGTTACCATAGCTGCTAAGTTTATTGAGTCCTCCTAATGTCCAGGACAAATCATATCCAATTAATAAACATAATATGTATTTATTCCTTCCGTTATTTTACATAGTTTTGTACACGATAAAAATTTAGCTCGGAATTTCTAGCCATCGAATCAATTAGAGATGGCTAGCACAAAACGAAATTGACAAAAAACCGTCTCTTATAGTCTAAATAAACTTAAAACTTGGCGGTCCACTGGAGTGTTCACAACGAAATAAAAATAGCATATAAATGAGTACTAATACTAAAATGCACTTAGCATGAAAACATTATTACAAACCCAAGAAATGAAGTATTCTACAATACAATTAATACATGTTTGTGTTTAATAAGAATTGAAGATACAGCAGTACAAAATATAAAAGAAACAAATAATTGTATCCAGGTTTGACAAAAAAATTCAAACTTCAGTGCTGAATCTCAAAAAAAATCCGTTGTGTCTTCTTTTCCTAGTATTTATTTTTTAACTTCGTGGAGCAACTGAGTTTTCTACACATAACGTAGCTCGAGCTAACTCAACATTGATATTGAATTAATCCTCCCCACCATAGCTACGTTATGTGTCAAATTAAATCTTTCTAGTTATATCTCTCCACATGGTGCATTTACATTTTTGTGTATTAAATAAATTATTTATTTATTTATTTATTTACATACGGTATACACCATTTCACATTTGTTATAGGTATTGTGAAAATACAAGAGGCTTGATATAAACAACTTACATAAATAGTTTACATGCATACATGCTAAAGCAAACAGAAGCAAAAAAATAAGCAAAGCAAGTGCCAAATAACATCAACATCGTGAATAAAAAGAAAAATTACAACAGCAATATAGTTCATAAACAAGTGCAACATGAAGGTGGAACCGTAAAAAAAGACTTAATTAAAGTACCGGTAGCGTATAAAATATAGAGTTACTTATATACTACTGAGACATACATATGCATATGAAACAAATACAATACGAAAGAAAAAATAAAGATTAGCGTAGCCTATGTTCATTGATATATATAAAAAAATCACAAGAAACCATTTCCATTTAGCACAATATAAAACATGCTACAATACATGCAAATTTTGATGCTATTATAATAATATATGAAACAAAAGTGTTAAGAAAATAGCAAGCAATATATAACATTCACAAGAAACCATCTCTATTTAGTGAAATATACAATATGCGACAATACATGCAGGGTTTGATGCCATTAAATATAAACAAAAGTGTTAACAAAAAAAAAACAAAAACAAAAAACAGCAAGCAAAATATAACGTTCAGTGTCAGAGTTTCACGTGTGGCCAGAGAGATATTTAGTGACCTCCCTCTTGAATGATGTGTCGGACATGCTGAACAAATCAATATGCGCAGGAAGACCATTTCCCAACCTTGTGAATTCTCGGTATTGTACTGTTGTACGCATAGTTCGTAGCGAGGAATTCCCTCTCGAAAAGCTGCACAGATCTTGAAGATGGTCGAGGACAACGAAGATTGATCCTCTCTAAAAGTCTCGGGGAATCACAAGACGACGACAAAATCTTCTTCAAGAACATCAGGTCAGCAATTTGGCGTCTGGTGCTCAAGGGTGCTTGTTTAAATAATAAAAGTTCCGGTGACGTAAGGAAGGTATAACAACGCAAAAGAGTGCTGTAATAAAATTTTGTCACCAAACTTTAATTCACCATAATAATATGATGTTGGGATAGTTAGGGTACTTCTTTTAACATGTCACATATTCAAATAGTTTATAATTATACTGAGATTGTTTAAATTTATTTATTCCGCCATTTTCTCTTTGCCACCATGGTTACCCAGAAGACCAATGAAAAACATTTGCTAACGCCCAGCCAAATACCATAGGATGAAATGTAATATAATCAAACTCATATAGAAATGTCTGTTCATCATATAGAAATTTCTCCTTCATGCATAATTCCAAGTGTACATATGAGTTTTTTTTTATATCGTACAAACAGAATTCGCTTACCCTCAGCCAATAATATTTGTAGATATTATGAAACGAAACTTTTTAAAATGAAATTTGCTCAAAATATAAGACAGTTCCGAACAGAAAATGTGCAACCCTTCAAAAATTAAACGCAATCTCAACGTAACATGTTTAAGAATAAGATCTGAAAAAGGCTGACTTTGCGCAGGATCTATTACACATTAGTTAAGACTGGCAAGCCCTGGATATAGGTACTGACCTATATTAGTCACTATAGTTTGAAGATGCCTGCATGAAAACCGAGAGTATTCTACTCCTTTACATGAAACAAAGAATGTGTTCAATTCGGCTAAAATGCATTGAAGGGGTTTAAATAATGATCTAGAGACTATCGTAGAATCAGGCTATGTTTATTCCTTGGAAAGGTAAAATGAAATTAAATGAATTCCTGGGAAAGGTACATTACTTTTGATAACATTTTGATCGAATAAAAATGGAACTATTTTTATTCTCCAGTTTGATCTAAATAAACTCAAGTGGATAGCTACAGATTGAAGTGAAAGTAATTAAAAATTCTTTATTTGAAATTTGTTTTTGACTATGGAAGTTTACCTACAACGACAGTCGTAGGTGGTTGGTCGGCGAATGCAGACCTATTGTGACCTGTGTATTCTGTAGTTCAGTTTTAGTAATTAGTGTCGTGTTTTGATCGTTTTTTATTAAGTGCATGTTTTAGAGTTAGTGCAGTTGACACACAACATGATAATTGTGTTTCCTGACACGCGTGTCACAACGCTCTGGTATGATTTGTTTATTTTAACCTAGTTCGTAATTATGTGCTAGGTTAGTTATTTACCTGAAGAAGAGATCGGATTGCAGATCTCGAAACGTAGCGTTACTGATTTTTTTGTATCACTGAACGATGGTAAATGTCCGGAAAAGTCCTGTTTCCTTCATAATTTGTCAAGAGAAATTCAAGATATTTTCACGATACTGAGACAATTATGACTTTGTATAAAACTATGATAAGAAGTAAATTAGAGTATTGTTTCTGTTATCTGGAATTCAATAAATGTATTAGAGTGTAGCAATTTAAAGATAATACAAAACAAATTACTTAAATTTTTATTTTACAAACAACATAATTATGTATGTCCTTACGACATGCACACTTCTAATTTAAGGGAAATGTTTGAGATTAAAAAATTGTCCATAAGAAGGGAACTAGCCTCAATAAGTTTTTTATGTAAGTTACTTAATAATTCAGTTGATAGTTCGTATTTGTCAAGTCACATAGGTTTGCATGTATGACATCATATATTTAGAGAATTTAATTTATTTGCTTTACCTAGATGTAGAACAGTTTCTCATTATAATTTTCCTTTGTATAAGACTCTACGGTTTCTTAATTTAAACCAATTAACTTAGATATTTTTAATGATAATTTGGAAAATATTTTAAAGATATGCAGCAACCTTTTATTTTGATTTTATTTATTGTTCATTGTAGAAGTGTATGTGTACAATGTAGCAAGTTGTTATTTTTATTTAAATTGTATAGAGTTCATTTACTTATGTTGTGTAAAGAAATTTAAATATTAATTTGTGTAACTGCCAGCAGTTTAGTTTAGTTTAGTTTGTTATGTAAAGTTCATATTAAGAGTTCATTAATTTTAGTTAGGATGGCTGTTTTGGGAATAATTGAAGGTTTTGTACTTTGTTTGTGCTATATCATGTCCTGTAGCTGTCATGCAAAATTGAAAAATAAATAAATAAATAATTAAAAATTAAATTGATCGCAACAGAATTGCATTAATTTGGAGAATTATATTATAATATATCAACATCTAGAACTAACTACTAACAAATTGTACTAACTTTCTATACTTAGAGGTTAGTACACTTTTTTAGTTCTGTGTACAGGGCCGCATTTACAAATTCGGCGCCCCTAGGCCTACAGACCAAAGAGCGCCCCCCCCCCCCCAGAGGACTCTGATTACACTGACGTAGAAATTCAGTAAATTTCTTAATTACGTAATTTTGATAACATATAGTATATATATATATATATATATATATATATAGGAGTGTTTTGAATAAATAAAAGCAATGAACCAATGAATGAGTCAACGTCGCACCCGGACCTAGTTGACCTTGGCCACCCGCCCCGCCGAGCGCCAACACCACCCGCCGCCGCAACTTTTTTCTTTTGTGTACTTTAAAATTTATGCGCCCCCTAAAATTTTGCGCCCTAGGCCTGGGCCTAGTGGGCCTATAGGGAAATGCGGCACTGTCTGTGTAGTATACTTACTGGCAGAAATATTCTAATGTGTTTTCCGTTGGAGTAAAGTTTCTTTTTGCGTTTTCTTTATGTATTTAATCACGTAATACTTTTAAATTCATGAGTCATTCATTATACATTTATAAAAGAATGTATTTCTGAACGTTTTCATCTCTTTATTGAATACGGATAAATTAAATACAAACGTATATAATACTCATTATGTTTTAAAACGTACACTCTGTTTTGTTTCAGATTCCGGAAAATGTGATCATAGAAAAACTTCCGTACCTCAGTACGACTCAGTTCAACCTGGTGAAGAGTCTCCTACCTTACATTGTTACCTTGTCCTTCACATTCGTCATGCCCTCTCTCATGGGAGGACTGGTGGAGGAGAAAACTTCAGGAATAAAAGTAAATATTCCTTTCAATACTGAAGGGTAACAATCTTCCTTACACCATCTTGTAACATATTGCGTCATGGCACTAAACCTGTTCTGTGGTAGCTTTGTATAACCGAAACATTGCAACTTACTGGAGTGTGGAGAGACAACTACTGAGTAAACTGGACAAGGAGCCGTATACAGGGTGTTCAGTAAAAGTATTCCAATACTTTGGGATTGTGTTCTACAGTAAAACATTAGCAAGAAAGTTCATATGAAGGTACGTCCTAAAACCTTTAGTTATATGGCCAGCACGTCTGTATGTGTTTTTTGAAATGATATCTTTTGAACCTATTAAGATAAAGTTATGAAACCTGAGAATTGTATTAACCTTTGGTAGATCGTTTTGAAAATAAAATATTAACAAAATCCTTTAAACCTGTTTCAAAATGACGTATGTTTAATATTTTTAAGTCAAATAACAAACAAACCAGTATACTCCGTTTTAAGGTTATTTTTGACGATGGAAGGATTGTGAAGGAAACAGGATTTTTCCGGACATTTGCCATCGTTCAGTGACACAAGAAATCAGTAACACTACGTTTCTAAGATAAGATTTCTAAGGTAAGATTTGTTTATTTTAACCTAGTTTGTTATTATGTATTAGGTTAGTTCTTTACCTGAAGAAGAGACCATATTGCAGATCTCGAAACGTAGTGTTACTGATTTCTTGTTTCACTGAACGATGGCAAATGTCCGGAAAAATCCTGTTTCCTTCACAAACCAGTATAGTTATAAAAATGCGTAAGATACCAACTATTTTTTCTTTTTTATATCAATTCCAACGGTACCTTTTTCAAAGAAATAAGTCGACGCATAAGCGACCACGATCACTTTATTATGCTTGCACAAGCCGGGAGCAACTAAGATTTTATCTTTTGGTAGGTATCAACTGTTTTAAATATGTTATACTAATTTTAAAAGATACCAACTACTTTGAAATATTTATTACAATTCCAACGGTACCTTTTCCAACGAAATCCGTCAACGCAAAAGCGAAACACGGCCACTTTACAGATACGCTTGCACAAGCCGGGAGCACCAAACACGTCATAAGATGAGAGTTATCAGTTGTTTGGCGCTCCCGGCGTGTGCAAGCGTATCTGTAAAGTGGCCGTGCTCGCTTTTGCGTTGACGGATTTCGTTGGAAAAGGTACCGTTGGAATTGACATAACAACTTCAAAGTAGTTTGTATTCTTTGCATTTTTTTATTACTATACCGGTTTATTTGTTATTTGACTTTAAAAATATTGAACTAACGCCATTTTGAAACTGGTTAAAGGATTTTGTTAATATTTTACTTTCAAAACGGTCTACCAAAGTTAATACAATTCTCAGGTTTCATAGCATTAACTTAAATGGTTCAAAACATGTAATATTTCAATAAAAAACATACAAGTGGGCGGAAACTAAAGGTTTTAGGGACATACCTTTATATGAACGTTTTTGCTCTTTTTTATGTGTAGAATAAAATCATAAAGTATTGGAACTCTTTTACTGGACACCCTGTAGAACTGTGAGCCGACCATCACGAATCATTTTTAAAAGTGTAACAGAATTTTTACTCTTTTGTTACAGAAAAAATAAAATTTTGTACCAATTAGGCATAAAATATATTGAACATATAAAAGTTGGCTCAAAGGTCTGCATGTAAAAAACACATCTTAACTGAAAATAAACTACACCACATTTTTACACCAATGTTGTAACTTTATGTACCACCAGTTCTTATTTTTCTACCTGTCAAATAAAGGCTCAGGAAAATGTATAATATTTACTAACCATAGTAGAAGAGATATAGGTGTGCCATTCCTCGTGCATTGCGGGGATTGCAGCTGATTAGTTGCAGGCACATGACGGATTTTTCCGCGCTGTCACTCGTAAGCCATGGCTGATGTTTATGTTTATTGTCACAGGTGAAATTTTTGTGCAGTTGAGGTGACTTAGTTTTATGTTTATGTACATGAACAATAATTTACGATGCCAGTTTATGTATGCTCTTTACAGATATTTGATGTAAAGCAGAAAAAATATCATATAATTAGTATTAAAATTTACCAGAAAATTATTAAATACAACAACATTAGATAGTTGCCTGAAGGAGGTTATACGGCATAAAGTTGACAAATGTTACAATTTGTTCTGAACTTTTTATAGAAGACTACTTTGTAATTTCCTTAAATCACTCGCCTTGCTGGACCTCCAATTGATGCAAACTTCTCCATAGTCTAGCTCCTGTTCTACTTCTCCATAGTCTAGCTCGTGTTCTACTTCTCCATAGTCTAGCTCATGTTCTACTTCTCCATAGTCTAGCTCATGTTCTACTTCTCCATAGTCTAGCTCATGTTCTACTTCTCCATAGTCTAGCTCATGTTCTACTTCTCCATAGTCTGGCTCATGTTCTACTTCTCCATAGTCTAGCTCATGTTCTACTTCTCCATAGTCTGGCTCATGTTCTACTTCTCCATAGTCTGGCTCATGTTCTACTTCTCCATAGTCTAGCTCATGTTCTACTTCTCCATAGTCTAGCTCATGTTCTACTTCTCCATAGTCTGGCTCATGTTCTACTTCTCCATAGTCTGGCTCATGTTCTACTTCTCCATAGTCTGGCTCATGTTCTACTTCTCCATAGTCTAGCTCATGTTATACTTCTCCATAATCTGGCTCATGTTCTACTTCTCCATAGTCTAGCTCATGTTTCTACTTCTCCATAGTCTGGCTCATGTTCTACTTCTCCATAGTGTGGCTCATGTTCTTTCTGTTCACAATCGTCTTCGTGACATTCATGTTCGCACTTAGCACCTTCTTCTGTTTTCAGGAGATGATGAAGATGATGGGACTCAAGTCTTGGGTGAACTGGGTCAACTGGCTTGTCTACAGCATGGTGGTCTACATCCCTGTTACTCTGGTTGTCACAGGATTACTGACTATAGACACAGGCTCTGGGCCTCCAATCGACGCAAACTTCTCCATAGTCTGGATTATGTTCTTTCTGTTCACAATCGTCTTCGTGACATTCGTGTTTGCACTCAGCACCTTCTTCACTAACGGTAATACAGTTTATCTTATAGTTTCTGGAGGTCACTAACTTAACAACCAGGATAACCTAGATATACATCTATAGTATCTGGAAATAATCTAGAAAGAAGTGACAGAATTAAAAAGAAAACCTATTCAAGGCTAGTGTATAATGTTTACTTTTATACCATATGTACTTTACATTACAATCCTCCAAACATTCAAGATTAGATTCAAAAAATAATTATAAGTATTAAAAAGAATGTTTCATCAAAACCACTTTGATATACAGGTTCATAATATTGATTTTGATGGAACAAGATGACATAAAACTGCAGTTAAAGAGACTCTTGGATGTGAAGTACTTAGAGAGTCTCTCTGTGTTATGTCCACATTAAAGGTGTACTTAACTCATCTTACTCGACTGTACATCGTTCAGTTTGTCTTTTCCCACACCAAAAGCATACTTACCACATCTTACTTAACTCGTACAATGTTAACTCTGACATTTTACACAATCTCGTCCACACTAAAAGCATACTTACCACATCTTACTTAACTCGTACAATGTTAACTCTGACATTTTCTAACACAATCTCGTCCACACTAAAAGCATACTTACCACATCTTACTTAACTCGTACAATGTTAACTCTGACATTTTCTAACACAATCTCGTCCACACTAAAAGCATACTTACCACATCTTACTTAACTCGTACAATGTTAACTCTGACATTTTCTAACACAATCTCGTCCACACTAAAAGCATACTTACTACATCTTACTCTGTTAGTTTTGATATGCTTACAAAAATTTGTCTACTCATGAATGCTGACAACTCCACTCATTTATCCTCTGTTCACTCTCGCGTGCTCACAATATCGGGCTGCACATGCAGTACATAGTCTAAAATATTACAAATACCTTATGTACTCTAAAATTTGAAAATTCTATATGGCAACTTTATGTTCACTAATTTTAAAAAAAATCATCTCATACAGGTTGAGACTTGATATTTATTTTCCCCTACATGTACTAATATCTGAAAAATTGTAAATGGTACAAACTAAGATAACCACACTTACTATCATAGGTCCAATTTTCTTTGAGAGACTTTACATCTATTTTCACTACACGTACTATCTGCACATGGTATTCAGGTTATGTACAGTATTGCTAGGTGGAAACCTCACTCATGTTGTCCTATTCACAAGTCTTCTTTATTGACCTTTGTAGACCAATGGGAAAAGTGTCCACTTTGAAAATCCATGACACCGGGTTTTGTTGCATACAACTGACAGTGAAAGAGTTTGTTTGAGATTTTTGTGCTTGAATTTTTAGATATGTTTTTGGACAAAAATTTGTATTGAGTTTTTGACTGTCCCCAAAAGTGCACTAGAAGTTCCATATTATTATCTACTTCTGATACCGTAAATTGAGTAATAACGCACTTGGAGTCATGGCTTAATCCATCTTGGATCATGTGACGCATCTAGACTTATCAGGAGCTTGCCCTATACAATCAGTAATTTCCGTTACGTGTATACAGAGTGCCCCGTAACTCTCTGGACAAAGGTATACCACGTTATTGCTCAGGTCAAGACAAACACTCGTATTTCACCATATGAACGTGGGTCTCCGATGCTTAGTTTCCTATCTGTCTGTCTGTATGTGTTTTTTTAAATAAAAGTTAATATCATTAAAACTAATAAATTGAATTATACCAAATTTTGCTCAAATGTTTATGATAACAAGGCCAGTTACTAAAAAATATATCATGAAATTATCTTCGGTATTTTCAAAATGGCGGACATTAAAACTTTAAGACTTTGAATATCTTAAGAAACCTGCAATTTTTCTCAATAATTACAAGAATAAATAGCCGATTTATAGCAGATTTACTGTGACAAGACATGGCCCACATTGAAAGCTGTCGTTTATTCAGTGTTTGTATTGTTGGTTATTCGCTGACAACGTCATTGTGGACTATGTCTTGTCACAGTAAATCTGCTCTAAATCAGCTATTTATTATTCGATTTTAATAATTTAGGTGTCACTAGATTTGTGATAGAATCCTCTAATTCTTAATTAGATGATTCTTAACTAGAATTCTTAAGAAAAACTGCAGGCTCTTAAGATATTAAAAGTATAAAAGTTTTAATGGCTGCCATTTATAAAATACTAAATATAATTTCATGATAATTTTTTTTCAGTAGCTAGACTTGTTATCATAAAGATTTTAGCTAAATTGGGTATTATTTAATTTATCAGTTTTTAAAATATTCACTTTTATATAAACAAACACATACAGATAAACAGATAGGAAACTAAGTATCGGAGACCCATGTTCATATGGTGAAATATGTCTTTCTTGACCTGAACAATAATGTGGTGTATCTTTGTCCAGGGAGTTATGGGACACCCTGTATAACAGCTGCCAATGATATACATATGATAAAGTTATGGCTCAGGAATAGAATAGCTTGAATAGAGCTTCATGACAGTAATTAGACCGTAAAACCATAGAGAGATTTAAACTTATTCTAAACAATTGTACACAGGGACCATAGCACTGATAGTGGGGGAACTTCTGTGGTACGTAGTATCAATTGTACTGGACTCAACCTTCGTCGCTTCTCCAAGCAAGTTCAGTCAGGTGGTGAACGTAATCACCTGTCTGTGGCCTCCAGTAGCACTCCAATGGGGTCTCAACTCCATCAACAACTTTCAGAGAAACAGTAAGTATATTTGCATCAAGCATATTAAATTACTTTAAAGGTTTACGTGCTGTGAAAACATCATTTTGTTTCTTCATATTCTTCAAATACAATGGGGATGGTCTAACAGTTTTAAAAAAAATGTACATCTTGAGCTATGCTTACATTAAATTTCCCCTCCAACTCTTTGTATACCATCCTCCATTGGATGTGAAGAGTCACTAACTACCTTAAAAACTATTTCTTTAATCCAGCATTCATTTACTAAGTTTAACTGTCACAACTTGAGTCAAGACAAGAATATTAAACCACCTAGAATAGGAGCTTCATTGTTAATGTTTCAAATTTTAAACCGGTGTTATTTTTTAAAGAGTAAACCCTTTGAGGTCGGATTTGCGGCATTGTACTCTACTAATAGAGAACTTTAATTTGATGTACTACTCGATCTATCCTCTAATTTAAGATTTCCTTCTAACTCCTTGCCGATCATCTCCCTGATATGATAAGAAAATGGCAGTTACTTCAAAAAGTAGATTTATAGGTGCAACAATGATGTACAAAGTTTTATTGCCCTGTAATTGTTCGGGAGTTATCAAGCCAGCGAGGGACTTTTTTACACTCTGTATACTATATTATCTAGTGTCTGGCTTGTAAAATGGGGACATTGTCTTTCAAAGTAAAAATATTTTCATTTTGCTTTAACTTAACTTGTTATTTTACAATGACCTTAGTAAAATAAAAGTATACTTGACTGATATAAAACTTTATTCAGTGTTATAATTAAACTATCTAACTTGATCAATAAAATAACTTGACTATGAGTACTGTAGTTATCTATTAACAACCTATTTTGTATTAAATATCTATTATATGCTGTGATAAATCGGATTCTAACATTCAATGATTTGGATTTCAGGCCACCCTTGGACTTATAGTGATATGTTTGATGACGGTGCTGGAGGAGGCAGAGTGTCAGTGGGTGTAGCTATCATCATGATGATAGTGGACTGTCTTCTGTTCAGTATTATCACTTGGTATGTGGAAAACGTCAACCCAGGACCATACGGCTTAGCCAAACCTTACACTTTTGTTTTCCAGGTAAGACAGCTCTGGACGCTTTATACATTTTGACTGCTATGGTCTAGCACCTTTTATAGATAACTCCTATGTAATATGTAAAGGTTGATCTCAAAATTATCTCTCAACTATGTCAACAAATTCATTGACAAATTTCTCGGATTGATCATCGTTAAAAGTTTAAATTGGAATGACCATATAACTACTGTTTATTTAAAGTTATCTAAAGCAATATTTATGATTACAAAACTGTCTGAATTCTGCAATGTAAAAGCTCTTAAAATGGTATATTATGCATTTTTTACTCTTAATTGGTTTATGGTATTGAAATATGGGGAAATAAATACATTTAAAAAGAACATTAATTAATTAAATTGTATTAATACAACAACAAAAACAGTATATTATATTTCTGGTATTGGCTAAAGGATTCATGTAAACAAAAATTTCAAGAACTTCATATTATGACAGTCCCTTGTTTATTTGTGTATAAACTGTTGCTTTTTATGGCTACGTCAAACAACTTAACATACCAAAACATCCACCACTTTATATATATATATATATATATATATATATATATACAGAGTGAGTTTTATGTCCTGGCACACCTGGATATAATTTAAACGGTCCGAGATATCTATGTGAAACCTTGACCGTACCTATTATAACATATTTTTTTTAATTTCTCAAGTTGTTGAAAATTTTCCCCCCCTTTTCTAAAGGGGGGTAAAGGGGGGCAACTAAATATTTTCAAATACAAACCCCTATCATGTGACCCCTCATTTTAAAGGGAATAAAAAAAGAAATCAAATAATGTAAACTAGAGGTCTCTATGTTTATTTTAACAGATTTTATGACAAATTTACAATTGAGTAAAGGGGGGTAAAGGGGGGCAACTAAACATTTTCAAATACAAACCCCTATCATGTGACCCCTCATTTTAAAGGGAATGAAAAACTAAATCCAATAATCCAAACTAGAGGTCTCTACGTTTATTTTAACAGATTTTATGACAAATTTACAATAATAAAATCAGTAACTGTCTTGTCCTGTTTATCGTAACATGAGTCAACACTAACGCAAATTCTAAAAACAGTTACTTGTTTTAATGTAGCAGGTGTTCAAACTGTTCACCTTCGGCTGTTTGACAGTGTGCTAGACGTGTGAAAAAAACTTGAGACATGATAGGGGTTTGTATTTGAAAATGTTTAGTTGCCCCCCTTTACTCAATTGTAAATTTGTCATAAAATCTGTTAAAATAAACGTAGAGACCTCTAGTTTGCATTATTGGATTTATTTTTTTATTCCCTTTAAAATGAGGAGTCACATGATAGGAGTTTGTATTTGAAAATATTTAGTTGCCCCCCTTTACCCCCTTTAGAAAAGGGGGGCAAAATTTTCAACAACTTGAAAAATTGAAAAAATATGTTATAATAGGTGGGGTCAAGGTTTCACATAGATATCTCGGACCGTTTAGATTATATCCAGGTGTGCCAGGACACAAAACTCACTCTGTATATATAAAACACAAGAAGCATAAACAATATTGTAACCAAAAAATTTACTTCCAAACAATATTCATTAGCAACATTATCTCTTGGACCAAAATAATTATGGAATGCACTGCCACATAGATTAAGATCACTGCCATTTGGTATTTTCAAAAGACAAATTGGCTTTTTCCTTTTGGAACACCCATTTTATGAAGTGGACGAGTTTTTTTTTGGGATTAGTCATAAATTAAACAATTATTTTTGATCCTAGGAAATTCTTTTATGTGTGTTGTAATTAATTTTTATTTAATTATTTGATTTGTTTTAATTGATTTTTTATTTATTTAATGTATTGCTTCTTTTAAAGATCTGGACGGACTGGAGGATTGCATTGCTCTTAACATTGCAGTGTACAATGACGTGTTTTCAATGTGACAATGTATGACAAATTGCCATGTAATCTTTACCGGTAATAAATAAGTATCAATTATGATCTTACTATAAAAATCCATGTTTCATACTTTTTTGTAGTAGGTGAATTTATTATTCCAATTTCTTTTGTTTGCCAGTAAATAACTTGCAACCGGAATGATTTGGGTAGTATAACCAAAGGTTGTGAGTGGAGGATGATAAGGTGGATATAATCTGGGAGGGAGGGAGCACGATAGCTCGAGGGCAGAATATGTTGGACTTTTTTCACAGAATATTGCATATTGAAGGTTTGATATAGGCTTAGGGAAGTGTGAAATGGTGAATATAAGTAAATAGGGGAGGGCGAGAATATCCCGGTAGTCCATGAGCAAGAAATAGTAGCCTTTTATGACATCTTTCCACAGATTATTGCATATCCAAAGGTGGTCTAGGCTGAGAGGTAGATGATACGGCCGATATAAGCTAGGAGGGAGGAGGCAGCAATATCGAGTTAGCCTTTGATTATATGACGCATTTTACTTTCTGAAACTTTAAATTATAAAACTAAATACTTTTACAACATTACTAATTCTTACCTGAGCGTTTTTAAAACTTTATGATTGGAAATTATTAATCTACTAATCAAAATATGATACAAGCTTTACGCTATGAAATCGGAGATTATGAAATGTCCCTTTGTACACTAACTAATTATACCAAACTTCCATCGTTTATGTACCACATTGCACTTAGCTTATCTGTAGTGGGAGTAATGGATTCTATGTTTTGTTGATAAAGTATTAGTTTGTTCTAACCCACTTAAGTTGATTTCAGTAAGATATGTTTTTATGTTGCAGTGCTTTAAAAAGAGTACTTACGACTCAAGAACAACTCAAACAACACCGTTATCAAATAAGTATGAAGCTGCCCCAAGAGACGCAAGAGTCGGTATCCGAATAGAAAATCTTAGAAAGACTTTCAGTAGAGGGAAGGTTATTGCTGTAGAAAATGTTAATTTAGACATTTATGAGGGCAACATAACTGCTCTACTGGGGCACAATGGAGCAGGGAAAACCACTACTATGTCCATGATCTCAGGTGGGATATACTTTTTTTCTTTTTTTTTTTCTCTAACTTTAGACATTTATGATCACATTACCACTTACATAGTGGTCACAATGGAGTTGAATTTGTAACATATTTATTGTATACATTTTTTTAAATTTTGAATTAAAAGTGCTCACACAAAAAATATGTCTAACAGGGACAATAACATAACAGCAAAAACAAAACAATAAATAACATCTATTATTTACCATAATTGGTTTTATCATTATTTTAATATTGCTGTTTTAATTTGTATTTTACATTTTTTTTCTTTTTATTCAATATGTTATCATGGACGTGCTCAATCAAAAATATATTCTTAACCCTAAATAACAATTTTGTCTATGGATTATTCATTTATATTTTAATCTGTAACTCGAATAATCCAGCATTTATAATAATAATAATAATAAAATCTAGCATTTGTAATACTTACGAGTATATTGACATTTCTGACTGTAATTTTACAAACATTAGGCTGCATGCATCATAAATAAATATGATTAAAGTTGGTCAAAGGTTAAAGTATTATACTCAAAGAATTAATTATTTATTCTATCAAATGTCTTAACAAGACATATTGATTATAAAGACAATCTTTGTACCGTTACTATGTGTTGTAAGATGGTGGTATATGTGCATATTTAATTGAACATTGAGTTCATTTTTAAGAGCCTGCCAAAAATAAAGGAATGCAAATCAATACTTAGGAAGTCATTTGTGTACAAAACAAAATATTAATAAGCGTACTCTATTAAAAGTTACACCAAAATCCAAAAGTAATAACTTAATAATTATCATTTCATTAATCTTCACTTCCTAAGTTCTATTTCTACAGAAAGATTTCAATAATTTCTGTGCAAATCCACTGATTCCATATATTAGTAACTTCACCAGCAACCCATATAAACTATCAAATGACTTTTGGAAATCTAGTTCTAATACTAGTGCATATTTTCTACATTCAACTGATGTTACAATCTTGTTAATATAGTTTTACGAGTATATTGATAAGCAAGTAAAGTGCTAGGACGTATCCAGTGAGGGAGTTCAAGGGGTCCGACACCCTAACATTTTAAATGTTTTTCAATTACTTTTTTAGTAAACGATTATTATTATTTAAATAATTTAGTATTACTGACATGTACTGCTGAAAGATCGTTCTCAACAAAGAAAACGGGTCAAGAACATTTAAGGAACAAAATGGGACCTTACTTTCTGTTCACTACGGAAAATATCAGTTGTCTGGACCCCCCAAACAAATTTTCCTGGCTACGTTTTTGGTAAAATATATCCTCCATTGGGGTGGAACTCTAATTGATACATAAACAATTTTTATGCTCAAAGTATTTTATTAATTTTTTTAAGAAAACTCTGTATACCTTAGCTATGTTAAATGCTACTGATAATTGAGATAGGCCTCTATGATAAAACTTGTGTCTCACCCCCTAATTTAAAAATTGCAACAACAGCTGCCAATTTCAATTTTGTAGGAAACTTAAATTCAGATCCAGATTTGTGTAGTATAAAATATAATAAAGGACAAAAATATTAACATTTTTCTTAATTATAATAATAATTAACAATCCACTACTTAATTTATTTTTATGATTAAAATAATACATATACAAATCATCCGGACTAATAAACCTAATAATATAATAATACCTAAATAATAAATGACCTAATAATAAATAATAAACCTTCTATATTGTACATCACACTTATTTTCATCTTCGTTTTGAGTAAAATTATCACAACCTCTATTGAGGCACAATGATGCAGAACTTTCACTACTCTATTATCTCAGATTTGGTATATTATTGTTTATATCGGTTCCAGCTTTTGAGATTTATGAGGGAAATAAAACGATAGCAATGTGTTTATTTTGACTAATTAGTAGTATTACTAAGAAATCATTGCCTGAAATATATTTAAAGTTTTTTAATCATATCTAATTACAACAGTAAGAACCATTAAATTTGAGCGAAAATGTGAAATGACAATGTGAATTGATTATCCTTGACAATTTTTGTAGAAAACTAGACTTCTGTGATAACTTATCTATTGACCGATCGTGAAACTGCCACTGTTTCAGGCTTCATCACACCAACCAAAGGCAAAGTTATTGTCAAAGACAAGAACATATTTGACAACATGGAACAGTTCCGCTCCAACCTCGGCTTGTGTCCTCAACACAATGTCCTCTTCTCATTCTTCACCGTCATCGAACATCTCATATTCTTCGGGATGGTAAACTTTTATTTTTCTTATTATTTAATTCAGAATACTCATTACTCTGAATGATATCATTATAATTAGTAATTATGATCTATTTAGAGATATAACATATTATCGTAGACTTGTAAATTTCTTAAGGCTAGTGGGGACGAACATACTTGAAGGGTCACTGAGGGTAGATGAAGATAGATGACTTCAACACCACTGCCCTTACGATCAGTACCTCGCTCATATTTACAGTACATCTTGTCATATCTTACATTGTTTAATATTTACAGATGATTTAATTAATATATGATTCAAGATTAGTTCGAATGTAAAGTCCCCTTAAATGTCTACACATTTCGAATACACAGTTATTTAGGAAAAAGGTGTAAAGATTATTCCAAAATCATTTAAAATTACTTTCTTTTTTCAGTCCTCCAAACTTCCATTTGTGTATACAAGATCTAAATTTTTTGTTATCAGTGTTGAAATAGTGGAGGTCTTCTAAGCACTGTATTTTTATCTAAATTTAATTTTAAATTGCTGTTTTCATAGCTTTTTGGTAAATTAGTATATTTTTATTTAAGTTACATATCATTTCCCATGACTCACTAATGGTAACAAAAAATCTATTTGTATGTTTTGTATTTTTACACTCTAACATACATTCTAAGTTTTAATTTAATGACTGATGCCTGGTTTTGTTACCGTGAGCATTGTCAACATATGGGATTTTTTTCAAGAGGAATTTCGTTATTTTCCCTTTGAGGTTTTATACAGAATGTTAGAAAACATCGTAACACAATAAACAATTAACATAGTAAAATAGGCTGTACGTTTATTATGGACTTTGACTTGCTACCTTCAGTGAGGAAAGATTGTTATATATCACAAGGGGCAAATTTCTAGGTGCTAATTTAGCACTCCTCAGATTCAAGGGGGTGCTATGTCAAGGAGGTGCTATGCCCAGGGGGTGTTAATTCAGACACACCACTGCCACTGCGATCATCATGCGTGGCTTGTTTAAACGCCTATTTTTGTCACTAGTAACCCTGTCAAACTCAACCGGATGGCTGGAAGTTTGTAACTATGCCACATAAGGCAATAACAAAAAGCTTTTTGACATTCCTTGGCTGTGGGCCAAGTAAATCAATCAGAAATGACTTTCCATTAGCATTTTAGAAACATGTTACTGAAATAACAAAACCTTCAACTGTTAGAAACTCAATTTTCAACTATATCAGTAATAAGTGCAGACCATGTTTATGTATCAGTTTTAGTTCTTCTTTTAAATCTAGGTTACCGGTACCTATTATTAAAAAAAGTTATCTCTATTTCAGGTTTTTAAAATGGAGGTTTTTTTCGGAAGTTTGTACTTATGCAAAATGGAAAACTACAGTAATTACTACTATTCTGATGACTCAAGGGGAGAAGAAGGGAGTAGTTTTCAAATTTTGGCAAGTAAATAAAGTAAAAATGTGTCAAGTTAACATTGTTGTGATTTTTTTGGCAATTAATTGCTTTGACCAAGAATGAGGACAGAGTTGGTATCATGCAACTCCCCTGGTCAGGCAGGCTCTGGAGACCGAAAGGAATGATGTAGTTTCCAAACTGTCTGGAAGAAAGAAGTGAAGGTTTCTTGAGTTTCTTAAGGACCTAACTTTTGTGTGATTCTGTTGGAGCTGAATAGTTCACCAGATGGCAAGAATCCAGAAGGCTTGGAACTACTAAAGCTGTGTGGACTGGAAAGGGACAAAAATAAGGTTCCTCAAGTTTGCTCAGTCTTAACTTGTTGCAGCTGAAAGGATTTAGCAGGAAGGAGAGCAGAGAAGAGGGGATGCAACTGCTAAGAATCTGGGGATTGGAGGGGAAGAGGAATGATGCAGTGTCAAAGCTGTCTGGTGGAATGAAGAGAAAGCTTTGCTTGTCCATTGCACTCATTGGGAACCCTTCGGTGAGCTTTCTGTACTGTACGTGTCATATTATTCAACGGATAAGTATCTGTACTGTACGTGTCATATTATTCAACGGATAAGTAATCTAAACATTTGACAGGACCTTTTAGAAATGTTTTTTTTTATGAGTTTAGTAATGGGTAAAATAGATTAAGGAAAGGAATGCTTAAGATATGTTCAATAACTTCAAGTTTTGGGCATTTTTATACTGAACATATTTTAATATATTAAAACCTAAAAGGCAAGAACATATCCAGGAGAATTTTTGGGAGGGTCAAGACAACTGAAATTTTTCCCAAAATGGACAGAAAGTAAGGCCCCATTTAGTTCCAAGTTCTTGATCCGTATCTGTGTTGAGAATGATCTTTCAGCAGTACATGTCAGTAATACTGAATTATTGAATAAAATTACTGAATAATAATAATCATTTATTAAAAAATTAATTGTTTCAATTGACCCCTTGAACCCCCTCGCTGGCTACATCCTTGCTAAAACAAAACTATTAAAAATTATTAACCTCTACAGAATTATTTTTACTTAAATGGTTCTGTCGAAAATTGATTACATTTTAAGGCAATAAATAAAAATTGTAGGATCTATGCTTTTTTGTCACTGTGACTATATATCAGTTCTTGAATTTAAGAACAAAAACAAGTGTTGTGGATGTAAAGAATAAGTATTTATTAATTGGTTTATCTGCTTCTATTTCATTATTTGACTATTGCTCTTCTCCCATAGTCGCTCAATAAAGCTAAGATTTGCTTGTGATTTTATATTGGCCTATTTTCGTCATAAATTACAAGTTACAGGAATTTTTGTTGGTCATACCATTTAAAAATTAAATTTTTTTAAAAAAAAAAATTAAAATTAAATAAACTGAATCTACTGATGTTCGCCTCCGTAGCTACTTTGTGAAACAGCAATACGTTGATCCTCCATCATTAAAATACGAACATGATCGACATAGCTTCATCAATTCACCTTTTTTCTGGTCTTCCAGAATGAGAGAGATTCACTGTCCATTGAAGTGCTGGCATCTTTAAGCCTGATGTACATCTCCTTTATCTGTGGAACACTAAAAGTGTCTTCTATGAAGACCTGTTGAATTTTTCAAATATTTTTAACTTGGGAACCACCAAATTTTTAACAAACCTGATGCAATATCGCTGTTCTACACACTCCATCAGACTGCAAAAAAAAAGGGGGTAAACAACCCACCATTACACTGTACATTTTTATGTTTCGTGTACTTTGTTTAAAATTCTCTGTTAAATGTATCTATTTTAAGTCTACAAAAATGCTATAACAATAGATACTCTTAAAGTCAGCATCCTGACATAGCTTTGTTCTGTATATTGTTTTGTAATATCAGCTTGTAAATATGAACTGGTTCCACCAGAAGATTTTTTTCTTATCATGCCTAAATATAGTTGCATAATTCAAATCACCATTATCTAGTTTTATATACATATAATAACTGTAGAAACTCAATGTAACTTCTTTGCTCTGCCAGGTCCTTATGCTTGATGAACCGACGTCAGGGTTAGATCCTGAATCTCGACGCCAAGTCTGGGATGTGTTATTGGTACGTATGTATAAAAACATTTCAATTATGTAGACTAGTTAAAAATTTTAAAATTAGCAAGTAATTAACAATTAATATAGGATAAAAAGAACACATCTTCAAATTAGGCGCTTTTAAAATTAGGTAAAAAATGCATTTTGAATTAATTTCTAAATTAGAACTTTTATTTTGATAAAATTTATTATTGACAATGGATAATGTTAAAAAATATTTAGGATTTTTTCCACTACAACATGTTACTACATAAAACACTATGTTTTGACAAAAAATAATGTATTACTAATCTTTTCTATTCATTAGCATAAAGAAATGAACCTTTGTCAGATAATTACAAATATGAACTTTACATGATATTTTCTTCTTCAGTTAACCTAGCGCAAATCAATATATAATAATGAACTCACCAAAATCAATATGTACAATAAAACAAGTTGTATATAAAAATTCAAGCTTATAACTTACAGCCCAGAGCTGTAGAAACACAAACTATATAAAAGCACAATACCGATGCACAATACAATACAGGCACACTGCACAATACAATTTCGAGGATTGAAATATACCCTCTTCTTCAGGAGTACAAAAAAAACCTTAAGAATCAAGAATCAAGAAGCTTTATTGTCGTTAAAATACACACAGGTACAATAGACATTGTCAGACAATATAAATATATATATATATATATATAATCTATTAAAGTTCTATGGTGGTTATAACACAGTAATAAGTAATGTTTTTCTGTAGTAAGTTTATACATAAGTGGTTTACTTTCTAAAACTATATAAAAAAATTGCATAATATATATTCACCAGTGCTAAAATTCAAATACTAACAAATAGGAAACACAAATGAATAATTTATCACAAAATTTACATTGAAAAATGAATATAACAAATTAAAATAGTTTGACTAGAATGCTGAGCTTAAATTAAAAGATTTCAAACTGGTACAATTAAAACTAACATATAAACAGTACAAATTAAAAACAACATTTATAGTTAAAAAGCTGTATCAGACCATTTAAAACAGACTATCAGAAAATTATGGTACTTGTATCACAGACTAAGAATTCATCCACAGAGTAAAAAGGTGCAACCTTAAACCAATTCTTAAGAACTGTTTTTAAATTTATTTAGACTCGTTGTCCATGCACTATCAGGTAATTTATTAAACAACTGCACCTCCATAAAGCAGTGACTTTTTTTAAATTTTTCAAATCTTACTGGTATTAAATTTTAACATATATTTAGCTCTTGTATTATAATTATGGATGTCTTGACGCACCTCATATTTGTCTAGATTTTCTTTAACTCTCATTAAGCAACAATATATATACATAGATGATACTGTCATTATGGAGAACTCTTTGAAAATCGGGGGCGACAAGATTCCTACCCCTTCACATTCTTAATCAATCTTAGAGCTTGCTTTTGCCACAAAAAAACTCTTTGGGCTCCACTACTATTACCCCAAAGAAGTATTCATATAACAAGAGTGAGTGAAAAAAGGCAAAATATGATGTTATTAACATTTCTCTACTTACACATAAACTTAATTTACGTAATAAGTATGTTACCCTAGATAGCTTTGTACATAGACTACTTGTATGAGTATCCCAACTAAGCCTGTCATCCAAATGTACCCCTAACAGTTTAACTGATTTACTTCCACTCGTTACAGCAGTTCTTAAACTGAAATAAATATTCTCTGTTTTACTATTGTTTACATTTAAGAAAATTTGCTCTAAACCAATCACAAGCTACCCTCATTTGCATTACCTTGCACCAAGTCTAAGCTAATCAGGTCTTTACCAGAATTGAGTAAAGTTGTATCATCCGCATATAAAACGGACATACAGGGTACACTAAAAAGCAAAATCATTTATAGCTACAATAAACAAAAAAGGCCCCAGGACCGAGCCCTGAGGGACACCCATTTGAACTAATTTGAGCTTTGATACGTCAGAATCTTGAGCTACCATTTGCTTTCCTATTACTTAGATAAGAGGTCATTCAATTCAATTCTTTACCCTGTATACCTAACAATGAAGTTTTTTTAAAAGCAGATCATGAGATATACTATCGAAAAGCTTTCGACAAGTCAATTAAAGTGGCTGATAATATATCTTTACATTCAAAACTTCTTAAGATTTTTTTCAACAACTGATTCAACTGCTTTGATAGTGTTTTTTACCAGGTAAAAAAACCAAACTGCTCCTTACTTAGTAGTTCTCCCTCAGCAAAAGTAATTGTACAGTTGGTCTTTTATACAGCACTCAAAGACCTTACTAAATATAGGAACTAATGATATCGGGCGATAGTTAGAGGGGCACAATTTATCTCCTTTCTTAAAAATAGGTACAACTTTGACAACTTTAAGAGTATCTGGAAAAACACTCTGCTCAAGCATCATGTTAAAAAGAAGTGTTAAGGGCTGTAGAATAATATCTATTATTTTCCTTGACTACTTTGTTGGAGAAACCATAAACATCTTCACTTTGTGATGAACTCAATTTTAGAAACATACTTGAGCACATCTTTTGAAGGAATCTGCTTCCAGTGGAAAACGTTATTCTCAATATTCATGTTAGATATATACCTATTTAAAAACTGGATGGCAGCTATATTACAGTTACTCGCTACATTATTTACATTTGATATTGTTACAGAGTTAATAAAATAGTCATTAAAAATTTCTGAATCAATTTTTGTTTCCTGATTTGCAGGTCTTAAATTAGCTTCTAATCTAATAACATTCCAAGCAGCTTTACACTTATTTTTTTAGAACTAAGAATATAATTTTCATGAGATTCTAACTTGGGCTTGTTTTATTTTTACTTTATAACATCTTTTAGCATTTAAATATGCATCTTTATATAATTTTCTTCAGCAAGACCTTTATTATTCTTATAGTAATCATACAAATACATAACATAATCTCTATATGACCTCAGCTCAGGTGTAAACCACTTATTCTTACATATATTTTTATTTTAAATCTACTTTTATTTTCTTTATCATGCAGCATTCTTCAAAAAAAGTTGTCAAAAAGTTAATAAAATCATTAAAAGCTAAATCAACTCTATAGTATGTTTTTAAGAAATTCCAGTCAATCTCACTTAGCACCATTCTAAAGTTTCTTATTGCTTTGGGAGTTAAGTCCCTCATTCGCTTGAATATAGTTTGTTTGTTTGGATCATTACCCATAAAGTCGTGGAAGACTGCTAAAATACCAGAGTGATCAGAGATCAGAGATATGAGGCTCGATGATCTGACATTCTATATCATTTTTTAAACATATTGGTAACAATGTTATCAAGACAAGCTAACATTTCTTGTAGGTTCATGATTTAAACAGTATAAAATTTAAAGAACGTAATGTATTGAGAAAGTTTGTAGTATTTAAATCATCTTTTAAAATATCAATGTTAAAATCTCCTGAAATAATA
This sequence comes from Homalodisca vitripennis, assembly GCF_021130785.1. Classification (NCBI taxonomy): domain Eukaryota; kingdom Metazoa; phylum Arthropoda; class Insecta; order Hemiptera; family Cicadellidae; genus Homalodisca; species Homalodisca vitripennis. The sequence goes on from NC_060208.1 coordinate 224,601,833, forward strand.
ATATGTCTGGAAGGGTACTTTTTGTACAGGAAACCAACACAACTATCTAAGCCTCAAAAACACGCACAGCACATATAGGCAGTGACCTTGAGTAGCTATGGAGCACTGCACAGAGAGCTGTTATCAGCATGGCTGACTGAGCTGTTATCAGCTTGGCTGACTGAGCTGGACTGATGAGAGGACTGGACTGAGAGTCTGGTTAAAATCAATAGAGAAACAATAATAGTGTAGTACTTATATCAGTGTTCTATTACTTTAATAACATTACTTCTGTTGTAATTTACAAAAGAAAAAAAACTGATGCACATAAGAATAAAACTATCTTTTTTAATTCTGTCATTTATTGTTCTACACAAATAGATTTTAAATAAATAAAAAATACTAAACGCACTTTGCTAAAGTTGTTAACTGTTTTTTCCAACACAGGGTTTCCGAGGTCAACGAATCACCCTAATCACGACACACTTCATGGAGGAGGCAGATGTACTGGGAGATAGAATAGCCATCATGGACCATGGTGAAGTCAGTTGCTACGGTACTTCTATGTTCCTCAAGAAACTTTACTGTAAGTCAGTGCTCTCTCAATATCTTGCCTGTTACTAAATTAGAGCCGATTATTCTATTACTGTTTCTGGAACGTTTAAACACCAGGAATATTTTCACCGTACTTACAATACCAAGATACCAATATTCCTTGATAAAATATTCCTGGATTGGCTTTTTAATCATGGAGGTTGATAAGAGATCCAAGAGAAGTGGCCTCAAATCAAGCCAGGCTTGTGCCGGAGATGTTTGGTTCCTCTCATTTATATCTTTGACGATGCACCTTTACTGTGTACCTTTTACCCATATAATACGTAATGTGCAAAAAAAGAATGACTGATGACTCTCTCTATACTCTGGTTGGAGTGCTGGGAGACATCTTGTGGAGGCAACTCACATGTGAACCCTGGACCTAACCTTGTGACAGATGCCGAAGAGGTTTCACTAGGGAGTCACCAGAGTTTTTGACTGAACATTTTTCTACATCAGGGACTTTAAAAGATTAATATATTAAATTAGCTGTTTCCCACGGCTTCGCACGCTTTACGTAAGCCTTGGCCATGTATTTGCACTTCTGGTTCAAGTGCATTGTATTTCTAACACCGATGTAGAGTTTGCCTTGTTGTCACGATCAAGAAAATCTGTGCATGCTTATTATATAGCCATTATACACGTACATGTATTTTATTATAAAGCAGTCTAACAGTCAAGCTTTAAGTTTAACCATATATTTATCATAAAGACAAACATATATTCTAACATAGTGCCTTCAAATAGTCTTTGGCAAATTAATATACGTAAATGTCTCGTAATTGCAGTTTATAATGTGCAGGCGCTTTGAAAACTTTTATATTTTGCAGTGCCACCTCGTGGTGAGTTTTATAAATGAGTATAGCATATAAACCTTCTCCGTCGAAAAGTACTTATACATTCAAATTTTCATAATGATCGGTCAAATAGTGTACGATTCCATAAAGGACAAACACACAAACATTCATTTATATATATATATAGATTGAATTGTCTTAAGGTTGAAAGTGAGTAAACCATTATTATAGATTTCCTTCCAAAGCATCTCCGGTTCTGGCCTGAAGGCGGTTTCACCAAGTACAAAGAATTGATTATGACCCTTACATTTCAGCAACCGGCTACCAGTTAAACGTGTCCAAGACCGATCACACACCAGTGTCTCCCATCACACACGAACCGTTGAGCAGTTTGTCTCCAGTTCTGGCGTGAAGGTGGCGTCTCCTAGTACAAAGAATTGATTATGATCCTCACATTTCAGCGACCGGCTACCAGTTAAACGTGTCCAAGGCCGATCACACACCAGTGCCTCCCATCACACGAGCTGTTGAGCAGTTTGTCTCCAGTTCTGGCCTGAAGGTGGCGTCTCCTAGTACATACAAAGAATTGATTATGATCCTCACATTTCAGCGACCGGCTACCAGTTTAAACGTGTCCAAGGCTGATCACACACCAGTGCCTCCCATCACACGAGCCGTTGAGCAGTTTGTCTCCAGTTCTGGCCTGAAGGTGGCGTCTCCTAGTACAAAGAATTGATTATGATCCTCACATTTCAGCGACCGGCTACCAGTTTAAACGTGTCCAAGGCCGATCACACACCAGTGCCTCCCATCACACGAGCCGTTGAGCAGTTTGTCTCCAGTTCTGGCCTGAAGGTGGCGTCTCCTAGTACAAAGAATTGATTATGATCCTCACATTTCAGCGACCGGCTACCAGTTAAACGTGTCCAAGGCCGATCACACACCAGTGCCTCCCATCACACACGAGCTGTTGAGCAGTTTGTCTCCAGTTCTGGCCTGAAGGTGGCGTCTCCTAGTACAAAGAATTGATTATGATCCTCACATTTCAGCGACCGGCTACCAGTTAAACGTGTCCAAGGCCGATCACACACCAGTGCCTCCCATCACACGAGCTGTTGAGCAGTTTGTCTCCAGTTCTGGCCTGAAGGTGGCGTCTCCTAGTACAAAGAATTGATTATGATCCTCACATTTCAGCGACCGGCTACCAGTTAAACGTGTCCAAGGCCGATCACACACCAGTGCCTCCCATCACACGAGCTGTTGAGCAGTTTGTCTCCAGTTCTGGCCTGAAGGTGGCGTCTCCTAGTACAAAGAATTGATTATGATCCTCACATTTCAGCGACCGGCTACCAGTTAAACGTGTCCAAGGCCGATCACACACCAGTGCCTCCCATCACACGAGCCGTTGAGCAGTTTGTCTCCAGTTCTGGCCTGAAGGTGGCGTCTCCTAGTACAAAGAATTGATTATGATCCTCACATTTCAGCGACCGGCTACCAGTTAAACGTGTCCAAGGCCGATCACACACCAGTGCCTCCCATCACACGAGCTGTTGAGCAGTTTGTCTCCAGTTCTGGCCTGAAGGTGGCGTCTCCTAGTACAAAGAATTGATTATGATCCTCACATTTCAGCGACCGGCTACCAGTTAAACGTGTCCAAGGCCGATCACACACCAGTGCCTCCCATCACACGAGCTGTTGAGCAGTTTGTCTCCAGTTCTGGCCTGAAGGTGGCATCACCTACGCTGGTCACGTACTACATCAACTCCGACCAGGCGACACGATTTCCTGATCTGTTTGCTGCTTTAGAGAGCCGCCGAAACTACCTGGGTCTGACTGGTATCAACGTGTCATGTTCTACATTGGAGGATGTCTTTCTGAAGTCAGTCTTAAGAATTTGTATATTTCTTAGAGTTCTGTTTAGTTCATTGGTTCTATTTGCATTACACTATAAATCATCCGTTCAATGTGATTGGCAATACAGAGAATTACGAATAACATCATGGTTTAGCTTCTCCTTACACATAAGTATAATAAGAGGCCCATAAAAAACCCAAATAACACATAAAAACTCATAATTTGATATTGTGAGTTGGTTCAAAATCAAAATTTCGATTGCCAATAAAATTTCCATTCATGAGTCCCATGAAGTCAAGAGAGACTTTTACCAAAATATATGCCTGCATACGCATATGAAATCAGCAAATTTAGCTTTTGAGTCTGGTGGGTAAAAACCCAAAATTGTCAATGCATTTTTATCATTTATAATCCTTTATATATTTTACCCTAAATCCTCCATATATCCAAATAATTTAATAAAAATTACATTTGCATGGAAAGGAATATTTACATGTTTTTATTATTTAGAGTTGCTGAAAGAACTGGAGACATGAGTGACAAGAATGAAGAAATCATTATTTCAGATTTTGGTAAGATCTTTTACAATTAATTTGTCAAAAATTCCATAATTCTTTAATATTTTTATTTTATTTACAGTTTTGAATCTTTTGCTTTCTGCTGTGTATACATTAGCGATATCATTACATCTCATCCTAAAAAATATTGTAAACATTAAGTTTAATAATATAATAAAAATATTAATTTTTAAATATTTCATCAAACATTTTTTTAATTGAAAATTAGCACTGTAATTATATCATGTTTCAGTTGGAAAACACGAAAAAGTAAGCGGCTTTAGGCTCTTCTTCCAACAATTAAAAGCATTGGTCTACAAGAGGGTGCTAAGCAGAATACGGACATGGTTCAGCTCATTGTTGTTCGTAAGTTCACTTTGTAATCTCGGATTGTCCTACTTGTCTATTGCTTTAATTGGTTGACTAATATTATTTTTATTGTTGATGCATCAAAAGGGAGGATTGTTGTTTCGGAGAGCATGAATTTTACTCGTAATAGGACCAAAGAATGAGTAAAATCAGCGTATTGCTATATTATGAGGAGAACGAAAGTAATGAGTGGGGCTAGTAAGTATTTTTTTGTCCTTCCTGAGGGAAAAGGACAGTTTGTTCCCGCGCTTAGTCCTAAAACGACCTTTGCGCCTCCCTTACTTTAATTTTGTGCCTTCAAAGTCCGAGGCTTTTGCAAAAACCAATCAGATTTGAGGGCTCCTGTTCTCTGATATCCTTGGGGCTGAGGAGATATCCTCCCAGGTATCTTTTCCGAGTTTCTACGATGGCAGGACAATCTAATGTGCTCTGCTGACTCCTCCTCCTTCTCCACAGAGTCTAGATTCGTTACTCTGGCTAAGGCCTACCTTCATAAGGTGCTTCCTTAGAGGGCCATGTCCTGTCAAAATTCCTAATATCAGTCTTATATCCTCCTTATTCTGGTCTAAGAGAGCTGTCCACCCTTTAACGTAAGGAGAGATAAACAATTTGGATAGTCTTAATCCTGAGGCTCTACTCCAATTATTGTGTCTTATCCTCTTTTCCCAGTCTTTGACCAGAGCTAGTAAGTGGTTAGGTCTAATTCTCTAGTTGTAAATAAAGAAAAAGCCAATTATATATGTATATACGCCCAGAAAATAAATTCAGCTGGATCCTGTCATGTTCCACCACCACGCCATCCGTCGACATGGTCCCATATACAACATATATATACAAACCCATACTCAGACCAGTTTTTCAGACAATTTTATTGGGGCCGCGGACCATGCCCCGCCACATGTCTATATGAAGAGGCTGTGTCGACAGACAGCATGGTGGCGGGACATGATGGGGTCCAACCAAATATATTTTCTGGATATAATGCAGGTTTAGGTTTAGTATATTTTAATACTGTTGTTAATTTTTGATTATTTAGGTATTGAGTTCTTTTTATCAGCAGTAACAGGTCAAGGACAGAGTTGTCTATTTCATGTATTTTCAAGATATGACTTCGTGTAAATAAACGTATATAATATAATGTTAAGGATTTTGACGATATCAATTGCATTTATAAAAAATGTCTAAAGACAAATAGAAAACTTGAATCTAGAATCTTGTCTTTATATTTGCATATGTTTTTGTATATAAATTGGAGCTATTATGTAAATACTCATTACAGCAACACCAAGAAAGCCTATCAAAATATAAAAACAATGCATTGTATTTAATATTTACTGTACTCATTGATATATTTTTGCACTTCACCTGGTTTTATACAACATAATAGTTTTATGTTATTAACTCCACATTGCAGGTTTATCTTTATATTAGAATAATTAATGGTCAACTAAAACCCTTTTTGAAAATTATTTTATTTCAGACACGTGTTTTGGTATTAAACCATCATTAGTGTGAACATTAACTATACTGATAATGGTTTAATATGGAAACACGTGTCTGAAATAAAATAATTTTCAAAAAGGGTTTTAGTTGGCTATTCATTATTTTAACATGATAGTTTTGTATTAGGAATTAATCAAGAAACATTATTAAAATATGAATAATAATAATATTATTGTTTCCAGTAGCGACCAGAAATTCAGAACAAGAATTAGAGCTATTGTCTAATAATTAGAATTAAATAACAAAATAATCTTGCAGGTTCTGTTGCCGATTCTGATGATGATTTACACTGTGACAAGGTTCATGGAAGCAGATATCACCCCTCTTCAGCCAGAGCTGCAGATCAGTGTCAAAAGTTTCCCTGGAGTCCATGTGGCTGTATCATCTGACGTTCAGGCTGCAACTTCTGTACTACTGAACGTGTTGGGCTCCACCTACGAGGGTATCCCTACAGGCACCGATTTCAACTCCTGTAATTATACCTATATTTTCATCTCTAACAGCAGTTTTAGATAAGTAATTTATGACAGTTAGTTACTCCTTAGCTATGCACCAAATTGTGCTCAGGAATATATTTCTTGAGATCCGATATTGCCGTAGTTAGGTATTGATTACGGCATACTATTGGTCGATTCTCCCACCTTTCTAATTGGGTGGTCGTTACCTAAGGGTGTTCAATTGTAAAAAAAAGGCGATTCAAATTATTGTCAGGTTGAACTTCAGAGAGTCGTGCAGGACAGCATTCAAACATTTGCAACTGTTGACTTCAGCCAGTCTCTACATTTTGGAAACACTTTATTCTGTACTAGCTGTTACCCGCAGCTTTGCACGCAATCTTTAGAACCGAAGTCCTTATATTACTTAGTAAAAGCACTTATGATGTAAAATTATGGTAGTTAGGGATACATCAAGTAGATGTTATTTAAGTTCATGGTGAATATTATCAGAGTTTAACTTAATAATTAATGTATCATGTTTTGCACGTGGAAGAGCATTTCTGGTTCAAATTAATTAATTATATTTGCAATGTCACAGCTGAGCCTGCATTATTAATTTGATCAATAAAATACAAATACACAGGTCGCGGAAAACTACTTCGGTCAAAAAGCGTCAAATTTCTAGCCTTTGTCACATATTTCAGGTCTAAGATATTTCCAGTACCATAGTACAGTTTGCCTTGTCCTGACATAGAAAAAATATATACTTACGTAGGAACGAGAAGCTTACTTCGGTTAAAAAGTGCCTACTTCAGATCGTTTAAATTCACTTACTATGTCACATTTCAGCTTGCAATATTTCCTCGATCAAATTCTAGATAGTTCGATTATTTTGTTCTCCGAAATCTACTTTTTTCAAAATCATCTACTATTGGCTTCTGTAATCTATTTTCAGTTTAAAATATTTCCAGGGACATGGTTTTTTGTGTTGTCCTGATGAAGAAAATATACACATACGTAGGACCTATTACGGCCTAGGGAGAAGTCCTACCCATTTCCTATGTACTTTCGGTATAAGGGAGAAATCCTTATTAGGGTTACGCAACATTGAAAAATAAAAGTTTTTTGTTACGCTGAGGCATGTTAGTATTAATTTCTCTGTTTTCCCATACGCCATTGTTAAAATTCCATATCACAATGTCGAGGATGTCTAAAGGTGCCCTAGTCAGTAGTCGGGACGACCATGGGTATTAGACAAGAAGGAGAGATAACTATTGTACTGGAAGACACAGAACCATAGTTTATGAGCACTTGCCCTCACAGGCAGGTGTTAATCAACAGATTGCCTGATTTTATTAATCATGCTCCTACACCTAAGGTGGCAAAAACTCATCTGAAACGCTTTCTAGCATCAAATGCATTTTACACTGTTGACGAGTTTTTGGCATTCAACCACCCAATTTGATGACTAAATACAGCTCGGGAAGTGGGTTAAAATTGGCGATGGATAAATATTTGAATTGAGTGTATGAAATTTTTGTAAGTTTGAATGTGGCGAGATTGTTGTATGAATTTTCCAAATTTTAGAATTAAAAATTATTTTTGTAATATCGATTGTAATGAGCAAAAAACAATTTCATTTGATTTAACATGAGGTTGAATTGAAATCACATTGAGGCATTAGGCTAAGGAAAAGGGAGTGAAAACTATTCTTTAAGGAAATAAAGTACTGCAGTAAACTAGCCACATGTTGATTTTGTGTTACAGTAGTTCTAGTGGCCCGTAGTTTTAGCCATTCTACATTGCGGATAGCCAGGGTCTTATGTCATTTTAATGTAATTCAAGTCTGGATTTAAAGTATCAATACCGAATTTCATAATGTCTAATATTAGAACGTAAATGGTTTCAAAACAAACGAATTAATAGAAGGAGAACCTCTTCCTTCATGGATAATTAGTGTGTAAAATACCTAAAAATACTTTTAATAGGTTCATTATTCGGAAGATTTACTTTAATAGAACTGTATAATTTATTTGTTTTAGACATGAAAAACAAAATAGACGACAATTTGATTCAGTACGAGAGACAGATGATTGCAGGAATCAAGTACAACAGCAGTTTATTTCTTGGCGAGTACAGTCAGTCATTCTACCACTCATCTGCATTGGTGCTAAACATAGTGGCAAATACTCTTCTCCAACAAAAAAGTGCACAATCCAGCATCGTCATCTCAAACCATCCCATTGCCATCCAGAAAAGTGTAAGTGTTTCAGCAGTTCCTTTGTAACAAAGATCGGTCAATATTCCTACCATTCATCTGCATTGGTGCTAAACATAGTGGCAAATAATCTTCTTCAACAGAAAAGTGGAAAGTCCAGCATCGTCATCTCAAACCATCCCATCGCCATTCAGAAAAGTGTAAGTGCTCTCAGCAGTTCCTTTGTAACAAAGATCGGTCAATATTCCTACCATTCATCTGCATTGGTGCTAAACATAGTGGCAAATACTCTTCTCCAACAGAAAAGTGCACAATCAAGCATCGTCATCTCAAACCATCCCATTGCCATCCAGAAAAGTGTAAGTGCTCTCAGCAGTTCCTTTGTAACAGAGATCAGTCACTATTCCTACCAATCATCTGCATTGGTGCTGAACATAGTGGCGAATACTCTTCTACAACAGAAAAGAGCACAATCCAGCATCGTCATCTCAAACCATCCCATCGCAATTCAGAAAAGTGTAAGTGCTCTCAGCAGTTCCTTTGTAACAAAGATCAGTCACTATTCCTACCACTCATCTGCATTGGTGCTAAACATAGTGGCAAATAATCTTCTTCAACAGAAAAGTGGAAAATCCAGCATCGTCATCTCAAACCATCCCATCACCATTCAGAAAAGTGTAAGTGTTTCAGCAGTTCCTTTGTAACAAAGATCAGTCACTATTCCTACCACTCATCTGCATTGGTGCTAAACATAGTGGCAAATACTCTTCTCCAATAGAAAAGTGCACAATCCAGCATCGTCATCTCAAACCATCCCATCGCTATCCAGAAAAGTGTAAGTGTTTCAGCAGTTCCTTTGTAACAAAGATCAGTCACTATTCCTACCACTCCTGTGTATTGGTGCTAATCATAGTGGCAAATATTCTTCTCCAATAGAAAAGTGCACAATCCAGCATCGTCATCTCAAACCATCCCATCGCTATCCAGAAAAGTGTAAGTGTTTCAGCAGTTCCTTTGTAACAAAGATCAGTCACTATTCCTACCACTCCTGTGTATTGGTGCTAATCATAGTGGCAAATATTCTTCTCCAACAGAAAAGTGCACAATCCAGCATCGTCATCTCAAACCATCCCATCACCATTCAGAAAAGTGTAAGTGTTTCAGCAGTTCCTTTGTAACAAAGATCAGTCACTATTCCTACCACTCCTGTGTATTGGTGCTAATCATAGTGGCAAATACTCTTCTCCAACAGAAAAGTGCACAATCCAGCATCGTCATCTCAAACCATCCCATCGCCATTCAGAAAAGTGTAAGTGTTTCAGCAGTTCCTTTGTAACAAAGATCAGTCACTATTCCTACCACTCCTGTGTATTGGTGCTAATCATAGTGGCAAATACTCTTCTCCAACAGAAAAGTGCACAATCCAGCATCGTCATCTCAAACCATCCCATCGCTATCCAGAAAAGTGTAAGTGTTTCAGCAGTTCCTTTGTAACAGAGATCAGTCACTTGTTCTAGCATTTATCTGCATTGGGTTATAGCAGAGATCAAAGAAAGAAATAGACTGGGCCATAGATGTCATACACTGACGGCAAGTCAAGCGGTGTCACCAGTGTAGAATGGGGAGGAAACACACACTACTTTTACTGCTTTAAACTATTATGGTATACTACTTGTATGTAAACTTCAACCATTGGAGTTTATCAAAAAATAATAACACAATTTTTAAGTATTTTGAATATTTTATGAAAACCATAACTAACAATGTGTTAGCTCAAATCATCTATCATGAATAACAATTTTAAACAAAGGAATCCTAGGTTGATACCCTCTTCTATGGCTTTGTGTTTTTCCTTCAAGAAGAGCTTGTCTCCCTTGTTTTAGATGACAGAACAAGGGTAATGAGGCTGCCTAATTCCGCTTATATGGGAACACAGTCTCTGGAGGAGTCTGCATTATCCATGCTTGTGTGGCAAAAATGCTTGGATACCCCTCTCTAAGAGTAGTGTTAAGAAAAAGTTCTAATCTTCCCCCACATTTTTACAAAAAATCTGCATTCCTTCAACTCCCCTGTAGAATTCTTGGAGTAGCCTTTTGAAGAGGATCAAGAACCATTGGAATTTCACCTGGGGTATAATTCCGGATTTTTGGGTCTGCATGGCGATTATTTCTGTGTTTGCTTCCTTACAGTTTTCAGGCAAATTTCTTGAAAGAATCCCCTGTTATTCATCCCATCAATACAGGACATATTTACTTAGGGTTGGACTGAATTTAGTGAAAAAACCCAGAAAGGAAGAGTACACAGCCTGCCATAAAGAACATAAAGGAAGGAACGACAGCAGGTTAGGACACCATGTGGTAGCCACTCACGTACGTTCAAAAGTGTCAAGGAGCCCCTTTGGAAAGTGGAAATACATCTGGAAGTTGTAGTGTCAGAATTAATGATGTTAGCCAATAATGAATGGTTAATGAAGTAAGAAGTTGTAGGGTCTTAATTAGTGATAAATAAAATATGTTCCTATGGAAGGATCATGTCACAAGTGGGGAGAAGTGCCTGCATAGTTCTACTCAACCACAACTAAGGTTAATTAATTTGTAGTTGATTAATCTTTCAATTTTGTACACTTCTTTACAATGATGGCTTTTGCAAAGATTTGATCATTCGCCCATGTTGTTGCAGCAAAACATCTGTGATCTGTCCATGCTAGCACCATCCCACACCTTCCTGTTTCCCATGGTAATGACGTTCATGTCACTGGGAATGGTGGTTCAGATGATGGCGTTTATCTCATTTCCACTCAAGGAAAGGGTGAGCAATGCTAAGCAGCTGCAGCTCATGACAGGGGTCTCTCCTCTCATGTACTGGTTCACAACATTCCTTTGTGACTTCCTTGTGTTCCTCATCACCGCTGCCATCATGATCGGCATGGTTTACGTCTTCCAGGATAACAGCATCTTCTCATCATCCAACTATATGGGTGAGTAAAGGCTAATTGCTGAACAGCAACATTTTTATGTGACTTACTTAATTGAGCCATTACAGCTGCAGCTGCCATCTTATTCTAAAGATAGCCAAGTTCTGTGCAATACACACTTGGAACTAAAAGTCCTTAATACCCTCTTTTAATGTAATAAAAAAACTGATACAACAGAATATTGAAAGACCCAACAGAATGTAACGGCATTGCGTTAATTTCAAGCGTTTTATAGTTATATGAAACCAACCAATCCAACAAAGTAAATTCATTACATGTGTCCATATGAAAAATGTCGTAAACTTTAAGTATGTCTACTCTGTTTGTTTTATTAATATTTGTTTATTCTCCGTTTTATCATTGCGATCATTTTTACCCATAAGACCAATGTAAACGTTCAATTATAGCTTTGCTGCCATCTGACCATTGATCCCAAAATCAACAGATTTCTTACTTAGGCCAAGAGAACCTAGGTTTCAAGCCTCTAGGACCTTCCTATAAAGAATTATCGCACAGAATGACAAAAATAACATCACGATTCAAAGAAAGACTTGTCAGGTTCTTAATACTTTGTAAACCTCTAATAAAAACTTATGTTACCTTATCAATTTTTGTGAATATCATGCTTGGTAACATTTATATCTCCAGGTAAATATTATATTCTCATCACCCAACTGCAAGCATACAATTGTTGTATATCAAACACACATCACATCAACATGCTCGGTTTAGACTCTGTGAAAATATCATGGCACCCCCACCGTGTTTTGTTCCCGCCCAACCATGTTGTCAACCTCCAGGAAAAGCACCAACATGTATTTTCGTCATCCATATGGTCTATATGACAGTAATCAACAATTAAATTTTCTCATACTTTCATGCATGCCCAACCTCTCGTAGATGCTTGACTAAAGGACCAAATGGTACAAAGCAGCGTCATAGTGACTATAAAGTATAAACTACTTAACATTGCCATGGTTGAGCACATATAATGAAGTCTTTTGGCTCATTACATTGCCTACATAGCCAGAACACCTTGTTTTAGCTCAAAGGAAATCTATTCGAGTTACAGAGTTAATTACTGTTTTCCTTTAATTTAAACGAACAAAATGTCACTCTAAATTCATTTTATTATATCCTAGATCTTTTTAAGGTAACAGACTTTTTTGATATTTGCCATTGTTCAGTTTTACAAATTTATTTTTATTTTTTGCGGAAGGAATATAAAATGCTTAGAGTTATGAGTTGTAATGTGAACACACATTACATCACTCTATTATTGTGTTTAAAATCTGAAAATCATTTAGAATTAAATCAATGTAGAAACCGTCCAGTAAGCCAATGGGGAAACAAGACCTGGAGGGTAAAATTTTGAATAATTTAGGCGAAAGCCTTCACTACACTGACTGTTGTGTTTCAGGCACTTTGGTCTTAGTTTTTCTACTGTACGGTGTCAGTGGAATTGCTTTCGCATACTTTTACAGTTTTCTATCTCAATCCTCCATCAAGGCTTCAGCCATCTTCATCATCATCAACATGCTTGTAGGTAAGTTAGTTTTATTGTAACGGAATGTTGGCTATTTTGTTTTGTATTTATAAATTTACTGTTGTTAAATAAGGTTTAAGATTAGTTTTAATTGATAATCAACTGAAAATTTTATTATCTTCATTATAGAATAAGCTCTAAAATTTGGCCATCGTGGTCAAATAGAAATTTTATAATTTAATTTACTTTCATATATACTGGTCGTTCAAAATTGTACTGATATTATCCAACCCATATATTTAAACATTAAAAATCCTCAACTAAGTATCTCATATTTCAATAAATATTTTAGTATATAACAATACTTACTGTCCAGAACTTGTTAATATAACCACCTAAAAATGCAAAATCATCAGGAAAGCATGTTCAATCAGGGCACTTAATTTATCAAGTATATATTATATACTTATAATATACACTTCTTACAGATACATATTCTTACACCAGCTTTCAAATAGTTTTCTTTAATTTATTCCTTCTAAGTAAGATAGGTTAGGTTTATTATTTGTAATTTATCAGAATATTACACCATTGTGATTTGGTTTCTGTCATTTTAACTAATAGTAGTGAAATCATAAGAATCAAGTCATTTCCTTCTAAATTTTGATTTGACAAAACAATTTTGTTTTTGCTAAACTATGTTTTTAGATCAAATTCAATGCATTTTTTGTCAAGAATTGATTTGATAATCTGTGTTTTCCCTCATGTTTCAGGAACTGTGCTGGCAGTGTTTTTGGCCCTTCTAGGACGTGTAGATAACAAGTACGATATTTACACCTTTATTTTAAACTTCGACCCAATTTTTGCTGCCACAAGTGCTTTCATACACTTATTCACAGCGATGTACATCGACGGCACTTGTTTACAATGTGGGAAGGCGTGTTTCAGTAAGTAGTAAAACTTTATTACAGAGGAGTATTAAAGCAATTTATGTTTGATGTAATTCTATCAACAGGACAATAATATTTCACAATACTTAGCTCTTGGTTCAAACCGCTCTAACAACATTTACAACTGGTGCCTCAGTCTGCAATACAAAGAATACAAAAATCATGATTAAATAATGTCACGAAGGGTTAAAAAGAAATCATCGATGGCTGGGTATCTAACTAATTCTTAAAGTCCAGTAGAAATCATGAAAGGTAAAGATATAGAATTTGGTACATAAGTTTCTCTCGTGCCCTAGAGGTGCACTAAGGAAGAAATTTCCTTTCTGACCTCAAGACTCTGCCTCACTAGCTAAAACTAATATAGTACTTACATATTGCTTGGATGAGATTGTTAGCTAGTTCCAGCAAATAAAAGGTTTCAAGTTAGCGCCCATTCGCATTTGTGCATGATTTTAAGTTCTGGTAATCCTCCACTTGAATCAAAATTCAATCATTATTTTTTAATTGTCAAAAGATTATAACAAATTTTCTTACTTACCGTATTTTTTTAGTAACTCTTATGGTTTCACGTGATTAGCTTTAAAAAACTTCCGAATGTGGAAAAGTAATCCATAAGTTGTTATGCATCATAGACCAATAATATAAACAGCATTTTAGAATGCTCACGTTACCGTACTGTCAATATTGTTTGTATTTACATGATATATCTATATTTCAATAGATTTAAATATAACAGGCATACAAAAGTTGTGGAAATGTACAATAATATTAAATTATTATATAAGTGAACATGTTTACAAACATAATTTCTGGTAGATTATAACTAAATTAACTCCACATTTTTAGATACAAATTTTTATGCTTACAAAAATAAAACTCATAAAGTTTCAAGGTGACGGGACAACTAAATATCTGTGATGATGTTCATAAAAGACGTTTCTAGAGTCATCATTGTTGCACAAATTAACTGTTGAAATGTTATTTAGTTTGACATTTTGAGTTGATATTCAAAAGTGACATCTACCTTTCTTTTGAATTAGCTGGAAGAAATTAGCCTTAGTTATTGTCTCATTGAAGTTGTTGAATTAAGAATGTAGATAATGATATGATGAACTCAGTTATCTATTCTATTATATTTTATGGGTACACAATAAAAGTGTATAAAAGTATTAAAACGTTTTGGTGATAAGGAAGTCTCATGTTAAATAAACACAATTAACACTGATACTAAAGGGGTCTCAGAGAGATAAGCCAAGAGAAAGTTGTCTGTAAAATATATATTTACGTTAGTAATGTTGGCAATAATGTCAACGTTTGTACGTTGGTTTTCTCTCAATTTACCTTTTTGTACCAGAGTATTCTGTAACTTATTACAATGTTGTATTATTGCGAGTTCTAAATAAATTCACAATTAATTTACTTTTAACCCAATGAGAATTTGTTTTCAGTCATGAATGTGTTGCAGCTCAAGATCCTTTACAGTTTTTGGAAACAGGGAGAGACTCCAAAAATCCTAATGGAATTCTTAATTTCCTAATTTTCCTTGTTGTTGACTTCGTGATTTACTTCGGTTTGGTCTTGATGATCGAGTACGGAGTTGCCAAGAAGCTGTGGTTCCTTATATCAAAGATGTGGATCAAAGCAGACTTTTATGACAAGGAAGAAGATCCTAATGTGCTGATTGAGAAGGAAAAAGTCAATTCTTCCCAGAACTTACAAGGTTTTCAGTTATACATGTTTTCTTAGATATAATTTTTTTCATAATTGAAATTTAAGAATAATTTTAAGAAGTATGCTAAAGTTTTGATTGTTACTGTACAGAACATGAAATTGATTCACATGCTACCACTCCACCATACAATTGAAATATCATACCGATAACTTCTACACAATCGGAATCACACTGTCAGTTCACGGATGATCTCAAACTTATTGTGTCTTACCTGTTGATGGGAAACTCAGATTGCTGGATGGGTAGTCTGTAGAACAAAGTGGACCGGGAACACAAGGGGTGACTGTTACTCACCATAGCCGTAGTGATATCCATGTTTACATGTCCAAGACAGACAAGATTAGTATCTCAAGACATCCTTTAAGAGATTTGGAACATGCCAGTGCATTTAAAGTGCATAGGAGACAATTTATTTCGTTTGATATCACAGAGGAGTTTTCCGTAAGGAAAAAATAAAATTGTTCACAGGTTATACGTTATCTCATTTCCATCTTAAATGAGGGCACCAACGTCAGCTATGACATGTTGTGTGGGTTTCTTACAAAACTTTAAAAGCACAAAAGATAAAGTAATTTCTATTGATAAAGATAACAATATTCCCACATACCAGTATCTGACTCTAAGCATGCATTACAATTTATAACAAATCTTCTAAAATATTCTCCAACAGATGTAACCTTGATAATAACAGACTAATGGTTTAGGTCTGGATCCTGATTGAGAACACACTACAGGCCAAACACTGATACGCCAGCCAATACAGCGATTGCAAAATCAAATTATGTTGTACTATGCGTAAACTAAACTTTATTGAACGAATTCCATTGGGCATTTGCCATTTTGTTGAGCTAAGTACATTCTTAATTTTAATAATAGCATCTTTTTGGTCGATGAGGATTTTCTTGGGAAGGTAAATATTTTAACATGTCCCTCTTGCCTGCGTTTCAATTCTTTTTAAACCTTCATGCAATTTTCAAATAATTGCACCTCTAAGACGATCTAAGTGAAAATTGGTAGGAGTAAAAGTATCGACTGAACTATTTCATGGTCATGCTATAAACATATAATATGTATTAAATGTTTAAAACTAGTTTTTTTTACAAAAACATATACATTTACTGTACGTATTTCTGTCAGTCACAATCAATGTGCAATGTTTAATTTGTATTAGCAATTCTTTTTGTACGTTTCATTACAGCACTTTCACTGTTACTTTTAATCTTAGATTGCTTATGTCAAATATCTGTCACAGAACTATTAAAGTGTTAATCAATTTGACTACAATATATTGTTTTTTCTATGATTAATTGATATTTTACTTTATTAAAATGAATAAATTAATGGAATCCATACTTGACTGTGTGCCACTGATCCTTTTCAGGTTACTCCAGTGCGTCAGTTCTCCGAGTAAGAGACCTCGGGAAGAAATACAACAACAAGACAGTGGCTGTGCGTGGAATCACCTTCCAGGTAGGAAAGGGAGAATGTTTCGGTCTGCTGGGAGTGAACGGAGCCGGCAAGACCACCACCTTCAAGATGCTAACTGGCGAGGAGATCCCCAACAAGGGAGACGCATCAGTTGTAAAATACAGCCTGAGGAAGAATAAACATAAGGTTTGGCTAACACAGTATTCATCACTAATGTTCCATACTCATTACAAATGTATTTTGATTTACATTTACAAATGTACATTGTTTTTGTTGACAGTTCCTATCGCAGATTGGCTACTGCCCCCAATTTGATGCCATCAACAAACTGCTGACAGGCAGAGAGATGCTTAGAGTGTACGCTCTACTCAGAGGAGTACCTTCTGCGCTCTGTGAGTCCGAGGTCACCAAATGGGTAAACATAATGGGTATGTAGCTTTATAATTCAATTGATGTAAATATCCATTAAAGATTTTGCTATAAAACTTGGCCTTCAACAAAGTTTTTCGTTTATTATTTTAATGTTTTATTTGTGGGAACATTTCACATCGTCTAACATTCTCATAAGACCTGTATAATTTGAGTGAAACACTTGCTCAGAGTTACAATTCTCTTTGTTTTTTCTGAGCCAGTAAATCAGAATAGAGATAAATTTTTATTTATGTCAATCCGTAAGTGACAGGATTTTCTGAGAAAATGAGAAATTATAGGTGAGACCATCAAAGACCATCAAACGTTAGGATAAAATGAGAATATTGAAAAGTTTTATGGAAATTAAAAAGGTCTGGAAATAAGCCGTCATTGTGAACGTGTTAAAGATGTATTTGCAAAACATATCATTGTAAACTTCAAGATCCAACTGTTAATTTTCAAGTTGTTGGTACCTACAATTCCGAACTTCAGTATACATCAATAAGGAAAAGGAGATCTCCTAGTTCTAAACTCTTTCTTCCTTCACTGTACTATGTCCAAGGACGTAGCCAAATGAGAATTTTGGAGGGGTTCAAGACAAATAATGAATTTTGTACAAGTCTTTACGTCTTTGAATATGTTGAATTGACGATTGAGACTCATAATTGTGGAGGCACTGCTTTAGTAGGCTGTGCTGGATTAATGATTGAAATTTATTAGATTTATGTAATATTGTAATTACAAAAGATGCTTTTATTATCCGCAAAACACAGTACATGGAGTACAAATCCACATTGAGAAATGATAATATGTAAAAGTTTTTAAAAGTAAAATTCTTCTTGACTTGTGAGCCATCTTATCTAGTACTTGCTTTGGAGAAACTGATATTTTCCCATAGTGACAGAAAAGTAAGACAAGTGCAGTCAACGGCTCATTTCCCAATTTTTCAGCAGTACATGTCAGTAATACTGAACTATTTAAATAATAATAATCGTTTGCTATAAAAGTAATTGAAAATTTGGGGGTAGGGTCCGGACCCCTTGGACCTCCCGCTAGCTACGTACTTACATGTTTAAAATTAAGCTCAATAACATGTAGGGAGAGATCTGTGTATTGATTTCTTATTCGATGTGCAGGTCTGAAGGAGTACGCTGACCGACCTTGTGGCACGTACAGTGGTGGTAACAAGCGCAAGCTAAGCGCTGCCATGGCGTTCATAGGGGAGCCTCCAGTCGTGTTCCTGGACGAGCCCACTTCTGGAGTCGATCCTGTCTCTAGACGTAAACTGTGGGATGTGGTCTCCAAGTGTCAACAAGCGGGACAAGCCATAGTCCTCACTTCTCACAGGCAAGCTCTTTAACATTCATCTATATATAAATGAGTGTTTGCATGTCCTTTATAGAATCGTAAACTATTTGACCAATCATTATGAAAATGTGTATGTAAATGTATTTTTCCACGGAGAAGGTTTAAACTCTATGTCCATTGATGTAACTCACCACCAGGCGGTGCTGCAAAAGATAAAAGTTTTCAAAGCGTCTGCACATTATAAAATGCAATTATAAGACAGTTACGTAAATTAAATAGCCAAACACTATTAAAAAAAAAAAAAAAAAAAAAAAAAAAGCACGAAGTTATGATGTATATTTGTCTTCATTTCTGTTTGAACTTAAAGCTTGAGTGTTAGACCACTTTAGAATAAAGTACATATATGTGTACAATGGCTATAAACATACACTTTTGACAGATATTCTTGATCGAGACAACAAGGCAAACTCTACATTGGCATTGGAAATATAATTCACATGTACGGGCAAAGCTTACGAAAACCATGCAAAGCCACGGGAAACAGCTAGTTAATCAAATAAATTGCAAAATCCATTGAGAGTGTTGAATCTGACACAGGCTGATGAGCTACTTAAACTAATCTGAGAATAAAAGAGATTCTCAGTACACTCCAGCTTCACGAAGTACTGACGTGTGTTTTACCATATAACATATATACGTAGTTTGAAAGAAAAGTACAATTATTTGTTAAATATTTTGTCATATTAACAACTTTTCAAGTACGCAAACTGAACACTGTATAAAAATAAACACACAAAAGAAGAAAAACCCAGTAACATAAATTCTAAAAGGTAAACAAAAGTTTTGACATTTAAACAAATTGTTATAAGTAGCACAAATTAGTGTTAGGTGAAAAAGTCAATCATGTATCTATACATTTAGGTAACATAGGAAGAGAAGAGTTTCAAGATTTGACCCTTGAGGCACTCCTATTTCAACAATTGGTAATTTAAATTTAAAGACCTATTTTAATTGTTTATTTGCGATATTTCCATATATTTTTGCTGGTTTGACAAGTACGACTTAAATCAATTCAATGAATTTCTTTTGATTCTCAACTGACTTAAAATTGATATTAATATCTGATAATTTACATTGTTAAATGCATCCAAGTCCATGAATATTCCAATGACTGTTTCATTATTGTTAACTGAATTAATAATAGATCCAATAAAGTTTACTAAAATGGTAATTTACTTTTCCTAAATCCGTGTTGTACAGAGTCTAAAATATTATTACCTTCTAAATACGAGGATAATCTGTTGTAAACAACCTTCTCATATTTTGCTCCTGGAATCTTGCAGCATGGAGGAGTGCGAGACATTGTGCTCTCGGCTGACTATTATGGTGGCAGGGCAGATGAAATGTATAGGCAGTGCACAATTCCTAAAGCAGAGGTTCGGCCAAGGGTACACCGTTAAAGTGAAGCTACAGTCCACACAGACTGACAACGCTCTGAAGACGCTAAAACAGGAAATGATGTCACTCTTCTCTAACAGCTCCATTAAAGATGAGCACCTGGTATGTAATTAAGTATCTTATTAGCTTATAATGATATTTGGGCGTTATACAAACGCAATTTTTAATACCAGGCAGATTGTGTATGTATGTACCTATTATTTTGAAACTATCAGATTGAAGATATACAATCAATTTTTAAGATTTAATTGTTGGTATGAGAACATTTTATTTGGTGGCATGTAGAAATACGCTTTCTAAAATTTTGGAAACTCATTTATTTATCTAATAAATTTATCTTTATAACCTTCTCTAAACCTCACAAGAAATATGAAAATATATTAGCACAGTTGCTTCAAAAAACTACTTTTACAAAGTGTTTAAAACATTGTTTTATCTATTTGTGCATAAAAATCATTTTAGGTTAAAATTCATACATATTAATTTAAATTATCTAATTTGTTAATTTGCAATGTGAAATAACTGAGAGGAAATGTTTGCTAATGCAAATTTTATTTATATTTATATTGAACTTAAATAGTGGTTAGGTGAATTCATTCAATTGAATGTGGATGCTTTTTTAATCTCTTTGTAGAATTTTAAATTAGCATTGTCACCCCAGGTCTGGCTGGTAGCAGGTAGGCTATGATTGTATTACCATTTATACATCTGTTATATCAAAAATTCAAAAATGTCTGTACTTAATACCCAAGACTGTCTCTGTGATAGCAATACAGAGAAATATTTTCTCCTCTAAACCAAAGATGTGAAGTTAATAGACACGAGATTTGCTAAATAGACTTTTTTAATCTTTGTTTTCAAGAATCAATAATTTTATTGTTGATGGCAATAAACTATGTCAAAAACAGTTTTATAAGGGTACATGAGTCTAAGTTAAGTATTTTAAAAAGTAAAACAAAGAGTGATTACGACCTAAAATTAAATTGATTCTATTGAAAACAAAGTAATATACGGTAACTAAATATATATGTATACAGTATACTTAAACATAAATGAATAAACATATGCACACGTGGATTAAAATAAGTGTAAAACAATATAATCAAAATCTTAATGTACTAATATCACAGACAAATGTAATAGTGCCAAAAAGTCGCTGACAGAATAAAATGCATTTACTTTTAATCAATTTTGAAAGAATGATTTTGAATCTACTGAGGTTTACAGACCAGGCCACTTTTGGTGGCTTATTAAAAAGTGTTATCTTCATAAACAGGTGGCTATTTGGGATTGTTCTAGCTTTATTGAAATACAATCAATCATATATAGCTTCTTCTTCTAATATTATATGTGCTCTCTTGATTTCTTGTTAGATATTAAATTACTAATAAGGACTTAAACTTTAAGTAACAGAAGAATTCTAAAACATCTTATGATGTCTTAAAAAACTTTGTTTGTATTGCAGAATTGCTTTTTCCACTAAGTGACAATTTTGATAATGTATTTTCTTAATTTTAGGGACTTCTTGACTATCACATACCCAATCCATCTCTTTCACTATCAGAACTGTTTTCAAAAATGGAACAGTTAAAGAAGCGACACAACATCATAGAAGATTATAACGTCAGCGACACAACTCTGGAGCAAGTCTTCATGTTCTTTGCACGAACGAGTTTACCACCCGAGAAGATTCTGTGATATTGTTAATTATGCTCTTGAATTAAACAAACTTTGTTTTAATGAGTGTTTTTTTATTCAGGACCTAAAAATAGAGGTGTTGCAAACCTTCAAATATTGTATAAACTTCTGAAAGAATAGTAACGTCAAGAGCCTTGTTTGTGGGTAGTCCAAAGGAATACGATCTCAACTTGTTAGCAGATTCTCTTAAAAATTTAACCTTAGAATCTAAGTATAACAAAGTAGAAGTAGGCTTGTTTGCATTGAATTAATCTATTTTCGTAGTAATAGTACACAAAAACTAAAATACTCGTATTTAATAATTTAATTTACATATAAAATTGAATGAAGAAAGCTTAAGATTTCAATCCAATAACTTAGGGCTCCAATAAATGTCCTCATGGTGGCCTCAGGAACCTATCTATGAGCAACATAGCTAGATGGATTGCTGAGGTGAATTTTGCCTCTAAATGGCAGAAATTAAATTTATGGCTTGGTACAAAGCACATCAAAGTTTAAAAACCTGATTTTCCAGTATATGCAGACAGTGGTGTACCCAGTAATCTCCTCTGGGGGGGGGGGGGTGTCTGAAACACTGGAGAGTCCCTCCCCATACAAGCAGCGGCGACCGAGGGTCCACCCCGTGAAAATTTTGAAGTACTAGGTCCTAAGATCCAATCACCAGGAGAAGCTCATACATGGATAATTAAAATCTGCTGTAATAGATACAGTTAATATGGGGTGTACATAACTAAAACAAAACTTAATCATAACTTTAACAAAATATTAACCAAACTAGTTATGTTTAAATCACAAATCAAGACCAAAAATAAATCTTGATGTCTACTCTTGAATTAAAAAACTGTAGATATCCAAGTTTGAAAGTTTATTTTAACCACAAACTTACTAATAAAGCTACAATAACGGAAACTGTATTAAAATTTTGCTTATTTATTTCTGCATTACTGCATATCAAACTGTTTACTAACTATAATTTCCAATTTTATATCAATAACAACGAAAAATACTGGTTTTTGGCGATTTTCAACAAAACTCTAACTTTCAAAATTTGTAACTCAGAAACTTGAGATCCGATTAAGACCAAATGTTTATACAAGGTAGTATAAAAAATTACACTTTAATTGTAATTGTGTTACATAATTTTAGGTATAGTATGAGAAACGTTATTATTAAATTACCATCTTAACTTTTATACTTGGCTGCGTGGTCCATAAAATTCAGCAATGGCCACATTATGAGCTCTTAGTCATTATCTTGAGCATGTAAATCACTAATTAAAATGTTTAATTTTTAGTACATATTAATTTTGCTGAGTTTTTTAATTCAGCGTAATTGGTAACAGTTTGTTTTAACGCGTAATTGCCAGACTGCCTCGTAGTGACAACAAACTAATAACTCACTAGAGAACTACTCAGAGCTCATAAATGTACTACTATCAATCAATCAATAATTCTTTATTCATTATTTGTACAATACGGTACATCGAATAGTGTCATACATTACTTATATATATAAAAGTACTAAACATACTCAAGTTCCTCTATTGAATACAAAACTAAATCAATAAAATAGTTTTTTAGTTTTCTTTTAAAGTTGTTTATATTATTTTCCATCTTTATGCTTTAAGGAATATTTTTCAGAAATCTTTTCCCGATATACATAGTTTTTTTCGTGTATATTTCAAGTCTATGATGATCACTGATGATTTCATTCTTATGGCGTGTGTTATATTTGTGCACATTATTTTCTAAGTTAATTTGTTGGCCATGATTGAATTTAAAATATAGGATGGTTTCATATATATGACAACTGATCATGTGGGGACAACTGCAACAATACTTGTACTGGTTATTAAAATAGTTATAAAGTTTGAATTATACATTTTATTGTAATTTGTGTCAAAGTTCCAACATAAATGTTATTTTCAGTCAAAAATATACTATTAGGCGATCTATTATCTTGAAATAAAATGCTCCTCGGAGGACTGATTCCTTCCTTACCCTCCCTTGTCGGTGCGCCCCTACATGCAGAGCATGTCTTCATTTATTGAAACATTTACTATGAAGTAAAATCAAACTCTCAGTATTTATTTAATTTTTATAACTGAGAATTATTATAAGTTAGTGCTCACATTTTTCTAATTTTTTTAAGAACAATGGCCTCTTTTCTTAATTTTGGTGATTAGAAATGTTTACAAAATTGTTGGACATTGGCCCTATGATTTTGTAATTTTTTTATTTTACAGTTTAAAACCAAAATTAATTATTAGTACAAAAGTGATACATTCAGATAAATAAAATAACTAATAAACTATAGATATGTTTTTATTATTTCTTACAAATTTACTTTGGAGATTTTTACTATGAGTAAATTTTCTTGTAAATTGGGTTTCTTTTAGTTTACACAAATTTATTTTCTGTTGCCTGACTGACAGGCTCAGGACCACACTATAGTCTCTTAATGGTTGTCAATATTAATTTGTCACTCTTCAACTTTGATTCAATATTGGGAATGAACACAAACAGTGTACATAGATTTTCCAAAAATATAGGCTTTAATCATTACAATATTATAAACATGCCTTACATTTAAAAAACATTACATTTAAAAAAAAATGGCTTCCAGTGTTACTTAGATGTTCTGGTGAATGCCAGGTTACTTGATGCTACAAGAGACTATGAGGAATTGTTACTTGAAGACTGGTACTGCAAATCATTTGGGAGTCCACTACAACCTTTACCTGGCTGGACTACTGTTGAGAAGCAAGGTTTAAATCAACTCACAAACCTAAAACTATCAAATGACAATTTAGTTGTGGTCTCAAACATGTACAGCGTTGTGATGGATTCAGATGAGCACTCTAGTATCAATAATGCAACAGTCGCTTCACGGCTACCTGATAGTCATTCTGTTAAATATTCAAAGGATTTAAATTTTAGAACCAAAGGGAAGACAACAGTTAATTTCAGTTTGAAATCTCTGGATAGTCATAAAAATGTCTGGGAAAACAGAAGTCTTTTTCATATTACAAAAAAAATCTATTCTTATGCTGGGAAATTCTATTATGAAACATGTTACAGTTCTTGATGATTTGGCAGGATATTTCCTATAAACCAAATGTACTTTGCAGCAAAATATTCAGTTCACTAAACGTAAGGTACAACCTACATGTGTTTTTCTACATATTGGTACAAATTACCTTCATCCGACTAGAAACCCTGAAGATGTAATGGGGTCTATTGGAAATGTAATAAAGGCAGCAAAATACAAGTTTCCAAGTGATCAATTAATTTTAAATGCTATTTTTCCATGACATGACATAAGAGTTTCATTTGATTAATCGATCAAATAAAATCATCCTATGATAGCTTTGTAGGGGACTTGGTGTGGTTTTTCTCGATGTTGGCAGGAATATGTCTGGTTTACATTTGCCCAAAGATGGCATTAATTTAAATTACAAGGGCACTTGACTGTCTTAATCGAACTATTCACTGAGTGGCTTCTACTTGTTAAAGAACATGTTTTAGATAAAAATTCAAAGGCAGAATTAGTCAATGAAAACCTCTCTCCATCTCACAAGACTTGATTATGGATAGGGCCGAAATCAGATTGGTTTTTTCATACAATTTTACCGGTGACAAGGCCGAGCCCCACCGCATGTCTACAGGGTGACAGGGGAGCGGTGGCGAGGCCTCTTTTCCGAGGCAAGCAAAAGGTGAGCACCGTGAACCAACCAGGGCCTGACTCAGAGACTGAAGAACCAGTACACCTTACCCGCAGCCCAGAACACCAGCCATCGAGTCCATGCATCGAGGGTGTTCCCCCTTGGTGCACATCTCAGCCCACCACACCATCACTTGCAGAAGATGATGACCACCACGTAACACTATCCCCAGGAGCAAACTACGTTGAAAGTTGAGAGATAGGGATTTAATTTTTAAGATAAATATATTAAGACAAATACCATGAAATTGATATTATTATTGATTATTGCAATACAATGTAATATATATTTTCAACGCAATAAATATATTCTATTCTATTCTTAATTTCACTGCGTAATGAACATAGACAAAGTTCAATCTCTTGATCTGCCATATTTTTAACTGTTGAGTATATCAAACTAATGCATTTAAAATGACTCATTTTTAACAAGATCCTATGCAAAAAATATGGTTGCACTCTTAACTTACTCTACAATCATTCAATCCAGTTTTATCCATTATAAAGACAGCCAAAAAGTACTGTGTTAATTTAGTAGTTTTGTTGAGAATATTTTGTAACCATGTAAAATTAAAAATAGCTACACAAATCAAGCCGGACCTATAGACAATAGACAATTTACTTTATTTACATATTCATAGAGAATAGTACATGCGTCATAAAACAAAAGTTGTGGTTAGTAAAATTTATACAATGTAAAAAGTTTTTGTGTCATAGTTATATAATACAAAGTTGTTTTTTTGATGTCCAGAGGGAGCTCTTGTCTTGCGCTGCACTGTGTCAGGTGCTCAAGAATTCGGACTCTGAATAGTAGGGCCTTTCTTGCAGCCATTTTGTTAGTTGGTTCGCGAAACACTGAGGTGGCTGATTTCTTACGAGTAGATGATCGGGCAGGTGGTTGAAAAACAGCGCTCCTTGGTATGAGGGTTTCTTCTCAGAGAGGCTTAAGCGGTGTAAGGGCAGGGCGAAGTTTGTGGCATTTCTTGTGTTATATGGATGTAGTTCCTGATGTCTTAACTGCTGTGAAGTGACTGCATGCAGAATGGTTTCCCGGATGTAGAGTGAGATTGTTGTGAGAATTTTTAGTTGTTTAAAAGATTCCCGGCAACTTTCTTGGTGATGTAGTCCTGCTAGGCATCTCATTGCTCTTTTTTGTAGAATAAGAATCTTTCCCATGTTGGACGCTGATGTTCCTCCCCATGTACTATTCCGTATCTTAGGTGCGTTTCGAAAAGAGCAAAGTAGGCAACTTTGGCTACCTCCATGCTACATACTTGTTTAATTCTGCGAATTACATAGATACTTGAGGAGAGTTTCTTACTTAGTCTATGTGGGGCTTCCATGACAATTTCGAGTCAATTGTGATGCCTAGATATTTGGTTACATTGCTTACTTCCAGGTCCGGGAGAGGTGCTAAGTTTGTAATTTTGTTTTTTGTGTTGGAAACTATTTGTACGGTTTTATTTTCATTTAATACTAGGTCATTAAAGTAATGACCTATTAAAGTAATTTGACTTATCGTACAATAATTCACTTTTACAATTTTATTTAAGTCTGTTCAGTACAATAATAAATAAATTAAACTCTCAAAAATAATACTGGCTTAATTTAATTTATTATTCATAAAGTATTAGCCCCCACTTGGATTTAATCCAGGAATCCGCAGACAGAATTTTTACCCAGTGACCTATCTCAAACTTGAGACAGACTGGTTATCAAGAATTGGCTAATCAGTCAGTTATCAGCTTTACCCTCATCAGACAATACATAGTCAAACATGCAATCAGCTGATTAGAATCAACTCAACCTTCTTCTGTCTGGTTTATAATAGTCCCCAGTTAACCTGTCACTACTGGAATTGAATTAAATGCTCAACTTCTTGTCAGTTTACTACACAAAATCTTATAGTTAACATTTTTCTATCATTAAGCCATAAATCATCTTTATAGCACATTAAAATACATTCATACAGAATAGGCAAATTGTTAATAAATATATGCTAAAATATAAATTAAGTTTATAGCAAAGAGACTGAACTAAATGATAAAATTAATTCTATAAGTTAAAATTTTACATGGCAATAATTTGAAATAGGTATTATACAAAAAGACATAAAGAATAAATAAATTATACGTAAATAAATACGATGCTCATAAACTAGTTTAAGAAATTCCAACACTTAGTAAAGGTTATATTTATACATGTGCTCTTGGTGTAAAAGCCAACAATTTTTGAACACTATAAAAGCAGTGGCTTGATATAAAACACAGTCTCTGTCTCTTGAACTTTGTAAAAGATATCTCCTTCTTTTTGTAAACTGGGAAATGATTAAACAGACTGCTGTAGGAATAATATGGAGATTTTTTTCATAAAAGGTGGTTTGATGTAATGGATAATGTATTGAAGAATAATTTGGAGCAACACGGAAATGTACATGGTTCCTACTTACAAATTTGTCTAAATTACTTCTGACAAAAAGTACACTTTGATATATAAACAGAGAGGGAAGGTGAACAATTTTAGATTTTTAAACATTTCCCTGCAGAGGTCTGCTGAAACCAGCACCAACTCTGATAACCTTTTTTTGAATAAGGAACACTATAAAACTCCAATATGCTGGTGCAAAGTGATAGAATCGTAAATCAACAAGCCAATAAATTTAGTATAAGTAACGTATTAAAGCATATTGGAGATGTAAAGAAGAGTCTGCTTGAGGAGTTTTGCAATGATTTACATGAACGTTTATAAACTGTGTTCTACTAGGATTTACTTTCAAGTTGTTTGCTTCGAACCAGGATTTGACTTGTCGGATACTTTGAATTAATACATTAAAACCACTCAATAAACTATAACTTTATCACATAAAATAAGTGTTGAAATGAAATCCAAAGCTACGTTTATTCACAAAAATGTTTATATCGCAGTTAAAAAGTAGAACAATAAACATGTAGTTCCACCTCCTCCAAAATGTAAGTTGCCCTTCAATAGATTTATAATTAAAAACGGTATATAAAAACTTAACCTTATTTTAAGGTTTAAAAGTAGAGGACTTGTATTATGTAATTAATATATTTTATGTAGTCAGTTTATTTACTATTAACATAAATTTTTTTTAAATAAACAGTCACTTTTACTACACAACCGTCACGATTTAATAAGTTGACTAAGGATCAACATCATGAAGACAACTAAAATGATTACGACTTTAATATAAGTATTGTTATGTATTATGACACCATCACAACTCTTGATGTTTTGTGAATAAAAAATTATAATTACAGATGGTGGAATCACTACAATAATTGATTTTTTAAAACTATTGTCTCTTCTTCACTACCAATATAATCATTAACTGTTTAATAAAACTACTCTTGGATACAAAAATGCAGATACCTGAGTTTGAATGATGACCATCAATTAACCAGTAGAGCTACAATAACAGAAGTTACATTAAGATTTATCTTGTTCATTTCTGCGTTTAGACATATAGCGCAAGTTATTATAAAAAATAACTTTTTTTTGTGGTAAGAATTAGAAATTTTTTGTAGACAGTTTTGTGGAAAACAGTGAAAAACATTTATTCTAAAATTATAAATTTATTATTTATAGCGTAAGTATACCTTTTATTTATAGAGATAATTTAATCTACTATAAACATGTAATTTCTCTACTTACATTTTTTTTTTTATCTCTGTTTAAAGACAATATAATTTTTCCTCAATAAAAACCACATTGACAAGCTGTTTATATTTGAGTGGCACATTGTAACATCTTGCATTGGGCAGATTTTTAGCAAGATGGCGACCAACACCATCCGGAGCAAAATGGTACAGCAACGTGGGACTGGTGACAAAAAGGCGTACAACTACATGGTGAGTCAACAACACTAAAGAACCGACTCACAACAAATTGACACAACCACGTGGAGGGGATCCGCAGCAAATTGACGCAGTCAACGTAAGGGGCTTTCAGCAAATTATCGCAGCCAACGTGGGGCTGACACTCATCAACATTGAACAGTATATTGGCCTTGCACTTGGAGACTACTATTATTTGAATCTGTAATCAAATGACTGGGATGCATAATAATACAAATATTAATATTATTGGCTTTTACTAGTTTTGTTTTTGTAACATATTATGAACTCTTAATAACTGAAACACATAAATTAAGAACTACTTACCTTGAAACTGTTAAGAAAGACAAAATATAATACCCCTTTAGTTATACTGTAAAATGTCATTAAATGTAACAAATCTCTTTTATGTAGCAGAAAATTGTTCTATACAGACTCATTTTAAATGTAAGGCCTTAAGTTTGGAAGAATACAATAAGTTTAAAGGCAAAAATTTGGGTCTGTGAAAACCGCTTGGTATCAAATGAAGAAGGAAACGAATAAATCCTATCTCATGATATAACAAATACTTCAGTTAATAAAATAATAGTAATAGTTAGTAAAACTGTAGTAATGATTAGTTGTGACAGAGAAGGCACGTATTA
Organism: Homalodisca vitripennis; assembly: GCF_021130785.1. Classification (NCBI taxonomy): domain Eukaryota; kingdom Metazoa; phylum Arthropoda; class Insecta; order Hemiptera; family Cicadellidae; genus Homalodisca; species Homalodisca vitripennis. The sequence goes on from NC_060208.1 coordinate 224,631,810, forward strand.
AAACACTAAACCATCAAAGAGAAAAAGTGACTGTTGAAAATTTATCATTAAGGAAGGAGGAAAAAATAATTAAATTAGAAAGACCAATTAATAAAAGTAGAAAACAGAATGTTACTTTGCTGTCAGAATTTTGTTTACCTTTAAGAACTAGTTTCCAGTTACTTGGTGAAAATACCAAAATAGATAATTCAGATAAATATCAAAAAGATGATTTCCCTCCTTTACAGACTCTAAACAAGTTTCTAAACAAATCTCAGAAAAAAATTTGTAGTAGTTTCTGTGGTGGATGTAACTGACACCCTTAGTTCTTCTATAAGCAATTGGAAAATGAATGTATCCCCTAGAAAAGGCTCTGGTACTGACTATATTGTAATATTGACTATACACTAAACAATGTTAGCGTGAAGGACCAAAATAAAGTTTTGATTTGTTCTGACGGTAACAGAAGAAGCTTGTTTTGGTACATTGACAGAAAGCAAAACACTTGAACCACTGTGTAAGCGAGAAATTACATTAGTGAGAAAAATAGCTTCATCAAGAAACAGGCAAATGAATTATACTGTCAAAGTGAACCAACGGATTAAGAGTAAGGTACAATAGTTCAATTAGAAGGGAGCTATTATCCATATTGTAATTAAATACTGTTTTCCAGGCCACATAAACTGATCATATGTTCACTGTTTCTTTTTTTCAATTTTCAATTGCTGAAATAATATTAAAGTATTCAAGATTGGTTAATGATGACTTTATTGTTATTTATATTACTAAACAAATTTTTTCACTATTAAATTCTACATTTTTATGTGAACTAATTATATTTATTAACTTGGAATTTTAGTTCCAAGTCCAAAGTCTTTTAACTATATACATAAGAAGTGTATCTAAATAGTTACATAACATTATAGTTATGAAATAATACGAAAGAGTATTTCCTTGGGAATAAAACAGTATGCAACATGATAGGGTAAATATAAAAATATATTGTTTAGGGTATTATGCTATAGATTAAGTTTAAGTTACTTAAGAATTTCATCTATTTGCTTTATACTATTCCTTTCTAGTGTTTGACGGAATAAAGATATTTTTTATAAAATTGGATGTCTATTTTCCTACATCTGGCATGTAAATTAGTTCCTTTAATGACAAAAAGTGGATATTGTGTTTTCGGCTTGAACAAAATGGAAACAGGAATTGATGAATAAATCAACGAGTAAGGTAAAGAACTTTATTAAAACCTTGTGTAACAAGGTCCGAATTGTAGCACCTTATATACTAATGAAACTGCGGCGTAGGCAGTGTGTAGGCGCAGTTATTCAGTCTTACGGCCCGACCCTTGGGCTCAGTCTTATCGTTAGAAGTTACAACTACAAAGATACAAAAGTACAATAAGCACCTGTCATTCTACTAGAGTATTGTAACAACACATCACTACTGAACTGCAGATATGTGTGGGAACACCTAACAAAACATATTGTCACCAGACTTATTACTTACTATCAGACTTTGCTTTCACGAGTACAATTGAGGTAGAGCACTGTTGCATTGATTGTTGTTTAGAACTTTATTACGTTACGACTAAAGTGCCACGCACCGTTTAAGATTTCCTACACTAATAAAATTACTATATAAAGTAATAAAAGGTATTGCTTAACCATCTAATCATTAATTATAGAACAATCAGTACGTCGGTATCAGCCTTCCGAATATTATTAAACATTAGTAAATGCAGTCAAAACAATAGCACCAAACAAACATATACATACCTAACTGGGTTTAAACCGCAAATCAAGAAATGATAACTTAAACTTAGGTACAGTGTAGTTACAGAGCTCAAATAGGATTCATTCATATCATTTGTTGATGTCATGTTTCGTAATGTCTTTCACTTAAGATTTAAAAAAGTTAATTCAAAACGTATAGTGATTTTAAACGATACAAACAATATAAATCTGAAAATTACAAAAATTTAACGTTAAATTATATTTAACACTTTATTTTGAGACTCAAAATCTCTCTTAACACTTAAAAAGGTACAAATGCCAGATTTTACTTCATCAAAGTGAAACAGTTGTAAAAAGCTACATTGCTTAAGTCATTCTAGCAATAAATACAAGGCAAATTAAAGCTATTGAAATACCCTAGACTGTGTTAAATTATATTTAACAATCTTTTTAAAAAAGAAAAATGACCTTTTTTACTGAATTTTTAACTTACTTTTTATATTTAAAACTTAAAAATCTAAAACTCTAAACTAGTTATGCATTACAAAATATTAATTAAATTTAAATTATTAATGACTAAATTATTATACATTGACTATAATTCAAATAGAAATTTCACCTTTCAAATTATTAGTTATATTTAAATTATTGATTTATTAGAAAACTATGTAAACAAAATTTTGTCAAATAACATAATTACTTATATAATACGTGAAGACATATTTTAGAAACTAAAGCTTATTGAGATAGTAAATACGTTATATTTCACCATTAAAATTAATGTCAAATTACGATAAGTTTATATCTGCATCTGATGTAGTTTGTAAAAGACATAACAAATAAAGCCTGGTGCAACATAAATCTGGTTGACCTTGAGTTTATAATGGTTAATTTACATTGGACACAATTTTAAAAGACTATTGTGTAACAAATGTATAGCTAATTTAAATATTGTGTTGTAATCTGCTATAATACTAGTTAATAGAATGCTAAAACTGAAAGCAATACATTTTCAGATGAGTTGAATATTTTATTTTTGGTATAGACCACAGTATATTACCCACAAATCAGACAATAAACTTATTAAAATTATAAGTTAATACTATCAATAAGTACTTAACGGTGTGGAAGAACAATATAATACATGGATTGATTAAATTACCTGATGAATTCGTTGGTATTATATCTTTGCTTATATGATTTTTAATTACTAAAACTTTGACCAAAAGAAATTAAATATATAAATGGCTGTTAGATTTTATGGATGAGCAAAAAATATTATCACAAGTGAAAAATAGTTTAAAAAACATTCAAAATAGGAAATAAAAGTACAAATAAAATAAACAAGATGTTACATAACAGAATTGGATTTTAAAAAATTATCTAAGCATATTTCAATAATACTAACAGAAAATAAAATTCAGGATATATATACAAAAAATAAAAATAACTCAATATATTACAAGACAATGTGCCATGTCCAAACAATCTAGTATAATGAGAATAAATTGTTGGAGCAACCACATAAAATGTTACAAAACAATACATGTATAAATGGTTCAGCACACAATATAGACTATAATATATAAATGGCAGAGGCCTGCAACAAACCTTGCATCTGTCAGGACCACAATCAGTCCTCAGGACCCGTCAACAAAACAATGGCACTATTATGTATATAGCAAGTATAACTTGTTATCAGTCTTATAGGCTTCATAATCACAACAATTAGTTTTGAATGTAACAAAACTAACCACTACGTATCCATTTTTGTACTTAAAGACAAATCGTCTTAACTCGAGGAACTATAAAATAATTTTGCCTATTACTTAGACAACTATAAAATACAAATATCAAACTTTGTAAACAACAACACACACATGTACAGAGTACAAAGAGCCAAACATTGTATGCGGCATTAGGTAAATAAAAAACAGTATACATCACGTAAAATGAGCCAACAAGAAACTAAGATATAGTAAATATTTATTCCATTCCGATTTCCAATTGTTTAAGTTTGGAATATTGAAATAAGTCAAGTGATTTCCTGTTCACACGCAGGAAATGTTTGTGGAAATGAATGCCCAGTGTCTATTTCTGTTACAACTAAAGGAATCTGATTGATTCGTTAAAACTCTAAAAATGTACAAAACAATCACAGATCAACAAAATGTGTTTTTAAATAATTACATAGGACTCACGAAGCAACCATATAATGGACCAATTGTCTAGGACAACTGCTTCTAGGTTCAATAAAATAAAAAATATATATACAAACTAAGATTTGGACAAAGATCAAACCTTTCTTAACGTACATGATTATTTGAAGCTCAGATTCCTTCAGTAAAACAACATTTTGTCATAAAATAAAATACCCGTAGTTTTAAAATACCTGGATGCGATTATTTCCAAAGTCGACGACAACAATATGTCCATCGTTAGTAAGGCAGACTCCGCTTGGACGATCCATCTGTCCTTCTTCTTTCCCCGCATCTCCGAACTGCCACAGAAAGCTCCCATTAGCTTCGAACACTTGTATGCGGTGATTTCTTGAATCGGCAACAATGATTTGACCGTTTTTGTCCACAGCAACTCCCTGAGGGCGTAGAAATTCTTTGGCTCCATGACCTTCACTTCCCAAAAATCTTGCATTGCGGAAATTGGCATCGATGACTACCAATCTGTGATTGTTGAAATCGGTAACAATCACCATTCCGTTGTACCCGAAGCAGACACCTCTAGGAGAGTCGAAATGTTTCCACATGGTGGTAGTGTTCTCGTAGCCGTACTTATTCAGAAAGGTACCATCGGCAGCAAACAATTGTATACGATGATTTCTGGTGTCTGAAACAACGATACGTCCAGTTGAGTCTACGTCCACATCCCAAGGGTAGTTAAACTGGCCATTCTTGCAACCCTTTTCTCCAAACTTGTAAACAAATTCTCCTTCTATCGTAAAAACCTGGATTCTGTGGTTGTCTTTATCGGCAACGACAATGCGGTTGGACGGATCAACTGCGACACCTGCGGGGCGATCAAATTCTCCAGATTCAGTACCGTGACTGCCGAATTTTCTGATGAATTCTCCTGTGCACGAGAAGATTTGAATGCGGTTGTTGCTACGATCTGCGACTATGATGTTATTATTGCTGTCACAGCACACTCCCCAAGGCCTGCATAGCTCTCCATCTCCATCACCTTCCTTGCCAAAGACCATTCTGGCAGGACCTGCTTCTGTGTAGTTCCGTCCACTTCGCAGATTGATATTCATAGGGCTCCCTCCTTGAATGTTTCTTCCGCGTTGAATAACCTGGAGTCTTTGAGGTCCTTCCATCCTTGATCTGTAGATCACTCCGTGGGTACCATCTCTTCTGTTCTCCAAATCTCCGAATGAGCAACAGCTGTTTGGTGGAGAGATTGTTACCATTGAATCTTGACCTCCAACAATGTTGTCACAGAGTGTTTTATTTTGAACTGAAAACCCTTGAGTGAAAGGAGCACTCATGATGGCTTCACCAATAGACATACTTGAAGGGAAATTGGAATTGGATACATTACCCATTGTGGCGACGGCATTGAACAGCATTTGATCCGGAGGGAAGAAAAATATCTTGTCAAATTCAAGAGGTTGTACTAAAGTTTTTAACTGCTTAAAGACTTTTAAATCACTTACAGCTTGGTTCCTGGCCTGCAAGAGATCATAAGAAGACCCTCCTTCCAATGCATCATTCAGAAAATCATGTGTGCGTCCACAACGGGACAGTGCCAGTCTAAGTTCTTCACCTTGTTGGGTCAATACTTTTCCCTTTGTTACACGGATTCTCTCCACTTGAGTCAATAGCTCACGTTCTCTTTCTTCTAATGCCTGATGAAATCTTCTCATCATGTTCCTTATCTCTCTGGACACGTAGTTTGCTCTCAAGTCAATAACTTCTATCATCCTATTGGTGGAATCCAAATTGTCTTTAGTCGCAGTAGCTGTTGATCTTATTTCGGCCATCAGTTTCAGGCTGGACTTTCGTGCCTTATCTATAGCATCTTGGAAGTAGATGAGGCCATGACTGCTGTGTTCATTGGTAACACACTCTCCACAAATGGCTACATTGCACGTTTCACAGTACAACCGAACTATTTCGGTTATATGAAGATCGCAGAAGAAATTGTTTCCCGGGGGTGAAATCGAACTGGATGGCTTGGAGAAGGTGTCAACCATCATATTGCTGGGACTGTTGTTATCGTCAAAGCGTTGAATGAAGTGGTCCTTGGTCAGGCGGACACGGTGATGTGCTCGCACACAGTTGTCACAGAGGTTCTCGCTGCACTCACGACACCTTGACGTCACCACAGCTCCTTCGTCACAAACCCTGCAGATGAACCGTGGTGATTCGGGCTTTTCACTCAGTAAATCGTTGATGAACAGTTCTTCTTGTTCTAAGGAATAAAGACTGCTCAAGCATGATGCCATTGAACTCTCATCAGAGAATGCCGCTGCTGCTGCCATTTTCTGAAACACCAATTTTAATTTCTTATGAAAATGAAATTTCATATGTTGTTGACAGAATATTCTGTAATGCCACATTAATCATGCAAAATATGTGAAGTTTCGTGATTCCGTCACCTTGGATATATTCTTGGTTGATCTAATCATACCAAAAAATCAAATTATCCATAGATAGCATCACAAAATAGCAGTGTTTCACTTAATTACACACAGACTCATGAATAATATGAATATTAATGAAGGAAACAAACAGTAATATAATTGGTAACAAACATTGATATAAACCTAAAATAATTTATTCAATCATAGAAAATAAAACTTCAGAATAAGCAGTAGAGAATGATAACTTAAAAAAATAAAAGAAGGAATTTATCTGGGTACTACATTTACACAAAACTAAATAAACCAACTTGGAAAATCTTCAGTAAATCAAAATTCAAATCGACTTATAAAGCTAAAAATAACAGTTTCAAATTAATCTAAAAATCTACAACAAAATCTAAATTCCAAACAGCAATTCTTTAAATTTCTTATACCAGGAATCTTCAAATTAAAATGCAGTGAATGTGAAATTTTAAATTAAGACTTGGAGAACATATGGAGGCACTAAAAACAAATAATCACACAAGCATGAAATCAAATTTGGCTGAACATTTAATTACATCAACATTTTCAAATAAAGTACTTGAAAATAATAAAAAATAAAAAATTTTGAAGTAAAGGTGATAAAATGAATAATACAGTACTATAAACCTCTTAAATCTTTTGTAGATTATTGATATATTTCGGCTGAAAATTTCTTTTAAAATGTCGCAAGGACGTAAAAGTTTGAAATATTCAATTTTACCTACAGAAAAATATAAAAATATGTTTTACATGATTTGGTAGTTTCATTAAGGTTATACAATGTGAGAAATTGTAGAGATCTTGCAGAGGTAATTTTTCCTGCTTTGTTTGTTTAGGACGAATATGAATATTTTTTTAAAGCAATTTATTATTTAAGAATTGTTTTTATAACATTTATCTACATGTTTATGCTATATTTATCAAGATTCATAAGCTTTTCAAAAGAGTTTTGTCGAACTATTTTTCATTGACTGCTCAAACAATACATTCTCTACAAAAGAATTGAATAACAATTGACAGAAATGTCAAATTATATAATTGTTAAAGAGTTCTATATAATGCCATGCATAGCTCACCATATAGGAGCAGTGTGTACTTGCAGATGAGTGGTGTTTACTTGTACATGAGTGATGTGTACTTGTACATGAGTGATGTGTACTTGTACATGAGTGCTGTGTACTTGCAGATGAGTGGTGTTTTACTTGTACATGAGTGATGTGTACTTGTACATGAGTGATGTGTACTTGTACATGAGTGCTGTGTACTTGCAGATGAGTTGGTGTTTACTTGTACATGAGTTGTACTTGCAGATGAGTGGTGTTTACTTGTATATGAGTGAACGTGTACTTGCAGATGAGTGGTGTTTACTTGTACATGATGATGTGTAACTTGTACATGAGTGCTTGTACTTGCAGATGAGTGGTGTTTACTTGTACATGAGTGATGTGTACTTGCAGATGATGGTGTTTACTTGTACATGAGTGATGTGTACATGTACATGACTGTGTACTTCGTGCTGTGTACTTCGTGACTTGTACATGTGACGTTATACAGTTGAGTGGTGTTTATTTGTACAAGAGTGATGTACTTGAGTGTTGTTTACTTGTACATGAGTGATGTGTACTTTCAGACGAGTTGTGTTTAATTGTAGATGAGTGATGTGTACCAACAGATGAGTGGTGTGTATTGTATGTGAGTGGTGTTTATTTGCAGATGAGTGACATGTACCTGCACATGAGTGGTGTGTATTTGCAAGTAAAACAAACAGGTTATCAAGCTGTGTATCCTTAAATAAGTGACAATTTAACTATCCATGAGCTAAAGCTTGTACTGTGTGCTAGTTTTACTATGACTTAAATATTAAATATTTGTTGGTAGCTGATAAAGATATTAAAAATAATTAATTGAAAGACAAAGTTTATTCTATAAAATATATTTCTACACTAGTTACAGGAACATTAGGTTAATTGTAAGTATTCAATACTATAAATGTATTTATTTTATATTTTAATGCAATATAAAGGAAAGGCCCAATCATTTTTTTATGTAGTTCCTGCTGTTTATTAAGTTATTATTATAAAAATAATATTGCTTGGTAAATATGAGTTTTTACTCTTTTTATATAGTATTTATTGAAATATTTACAATTTAAATGAAGAAACAAATAATAAAACCAAATTCTGAACAAATCGGGGTTTACAGGCATAATATGATATAACAGATATTTAAGTTAAAATTTTGTCACTGTATACACATTGATATAACAATGTTCTTACTTTTTACATAATACTAAGTATAGTAGCAATACAACATTTAGAATAGCCCACTTAAAGAAAATTATGCATTAAACATAAATATACATCATTCTAAGTTTTTTTTAGCAATTCATAATATTTAATTTACGCATATAGAGGAAAATCAAAATAGTAAATATATTTTATGAAAAACGTAACCAATATTTACATGCATTAATATAATTTCTAACAATTGATAACTTCATAAAAATGAATTGAAACTAAAACAAGGACAAAATAGACTAAAAACCAGCGAAATTCACACGTTCGTGTCTGAGCAACATCAAACAATGCAAACGCACTTAGCTAAAAACAACAGCTGATGAAAATGATGTAAAATAATGTTTGGTACAGAGTATGAGAAATCGAAACACCACTAAACACAAAGAGAAACTCGTGGGCTTTCCAAAAGTATCGGTTATAATGCGATTTGATAAATATTAGCGTCAGAAAAATAAGTTTTAAGACATGACTGTTTATCATCAAAATTTTTGATGATGACGTTTAGTGAAAGTCCAAGTCGTCAAAAATATTGATAATGGATGCTTGGAGGGTTAATTACTGAGAAAATTCAAAGATTATATCAACAAAACTTAGGATATTTGAAATAGTTCTGAAATCGGTACCTAAGTCTTGTATGCGAGTTAGTTCCACCAATACCAGCGACCCTGCTCACCTGTCGGCAGACGTGCTGTTCCCTCGCCCTCAACTGGAGAAAAAATCTGTAGAAAAACGCTTGACCTAAAAACGTTTTTGCCACCACGCACTCGGGACCCGGTGGAGGGAGGGACTGAAACAACAAAGGTGGGCCCGGCCTGACCCGGCTGACTTGACGAGTGGAAAAAATACCGAAAATCTGGCCTGGTGTATTTATGGAGCAGGTAGTGGAGTACGGCAGGGCGGAGGCGGACTGCGGCAAAAAAATACCGGGAAGGTCGGACAAGTGCAACTCTACGGCTTGATAACTCAAGCCTGTTTGTATGCGAGCTTTTAATACCTAGTACTCTAGGCGATACCACGCGATTCACAATCTGGTACTTTACGAATTTTGAATTTCAAAGAAAATAATAGTAATAATAATTGCGTTTATACATGAGCTACAATACAACGTGAAAATCGTGTCAAAATACCAAGTGGCATTACAGCGTATTGTTACCAACCATATCGCACTTGATCCTATTGATTTGATATTTGTCACATTTGCTAGTAATTCTCTCCAATGATCCAAAACACTTGGTATTACCACATTTCGTTCGTTTTCCCACGATACAATTTTCCTAAATAGTATAGAAAATTAAATGTATCTCATATTTATATAACATGCTTCAAATTGTTTTATGTTGACATTCATGGTGTCATTAAATGGTACTCACGGTATTCAAGAAACGCGATTGCTTATGGAAAAGATCTGATGAATCAGCGACCGCGAAAACCACTTTAGCTGAAGTGTTTACACAATTATGTTGTGAGCGTATTTTTGCCAGTTCCGCTGTCCTTTGTTGAAGGCTCGACCAGCTGGGACAAAGCAAGTGGTTGAGGACTGACGTGGGTCAATTCGTGCCGGCGCAAATTCTCGAAGGTCCTATCTTCCACGAGCTGACAAAAGGTTCTAAACAGGTTTCCAGTTTCTAGCGAGCTTTTCTCAAGAGAATAAAATCCCTACAAAAACAGCAAATACAAATCTACGACGGACATCATCTATTCTGCATTACATTACAACACAGTATCGGTATCACGGTAAACTTATATCGATTTTACTTACATTGAATAAACAACGAATTAGTTTTAGAATATAAATATAAATAATACCACAGTCTGTGTATAAGAAGCTCCACCAAGTGTCAGAGTAAAACAGGTCCTGCACGAAAGACGGTGGATCAATCGACATTTCAAAATTTTATGCCCACGGCGACCACTAATTTATAATAAATAAAATATCGCTCCCCTTACCAATAATAGGCGTGTGGATGGCAGATAATGGTGAGGCAGACAACCCCCGAGTCTGCGCGGAGCGAGGTGAGGGGGAGGGGGAGGGACAGGGTCGATATTCGCCCCAACATCGCCAGCGTTGCGCGGGTCAGGGTTTTATCTACTAGCGGAGATAAAAACATAGGCTCGGGCGGGACAAATATGATAACACTTTGAGGACTGTTCCATTCGCTTATTCATCATTCATAATACTCAGTTTAAAGACTATTAACGAGTCAACGAATAATCAGACATTCTATTCCAACAGTATTGTTTTGGTGATAATTTTACAAATATAAATTTATATTTATTTATATACGTTCACTGTTTTAAAACAAGTGTTCGGAAGTGTTTTTATGGACAAACTAAATATTGATCGGAAGAAGTTAAAAACACAGAAGAAGCTACAACACTAAACATAATGATATAACTTGTTTAGTGAAATGTCCAGATGTCATCAATGTTCATAGTTTTAAATACTAACGCTCTATTTTGGTTGATCCGCTACAACACCACACATAATAATATAACTTGTTTAGTGACATGTTCAGACGGCATCAAAGGTCATAGATTTAAATTATAACGTTCAATTTTGGAATATATGATACAACACTACACATAATAATATAACTTGTTTCGTGACATGTCCAGATCTCATCAAAGTTCATAGATTTAAATTATAATGTTCAATTTTGGATATATGATACAACACTACACATAATAATATAACTTGTTTCGTGACATGTCCAGACGTCATCAAAGGTCATAGATTTAAATTCTAAGGTTCTATTTTGGTTGCTCTGATACAACACGACAGTAATAATATAACTTGTTAAGTGACATGTCCAGCCTTCATCAAAGTTCATAGTTTTCAATCCTGACGTTCTATTTTGCTTCTTCTGATACAACTCGACACATACTAGTACAACTATTTTCACAGATTTCGTTCCAATGACGAATGTCTTTCATTGCAATTGTCAAAATAACATATTACTTTTAAATGGGTATAGTTTTGAACTAGTATAGTTTTTAAATAAGCTGCTTCGTAATAAGAAATATACAAAATAACGAAACAGTAAATATAGTTTTACTGATTTTTTTCGTATACTTCAACATCCAAAAAGCATTCCTTTGGCCATTTTCCCGCTTTTCCTACCCTAACTATGAGGAATCTGAGATATGAGTTTCTTTATTAGTCTAACCTTTCATATTTTCTAATGTAACGAAATACCGCCATGCTGACCACGATATTTTTAGTTGTTTCAGTTCTGGTAAGAATATTTCTTATTTTCAACACAGGATTTCCAGTAAATGGTCATTATTAAAAAAGCTTCTCGTTGCTGTAAATTGAACATTTTTTTCTTTTAATTGAACATTTACAAGTAAAACTACAACTAATACAAACAGATGGAGGAAAGGAACAAGAGGCAATTTTATCGTATTTTTTATCTCGCCTGTTAGTTTGTTTAGAGTCAGTGTGTCTGGGGTACGCAGTTGTGAAACTACAGACACCGGCGTAAACAAGCCGGGTGAACATTGACCGTATTAACTAGGCTCAGATAGTCAAGTCAAACATAGCCAGAAACCTCAAGTCACCCACTTGGCCTACTCTTTTATACTTCGACCATAGTTTTGTTTTTTGTACTTGGTTTGTATGGAATATCTTATATTTTAATGTGGTTAACTTTTATCGCCGTAGTGCTGAAAAGTATGATTCGCTCTGCATACATGTATTGTAATCTACTTTGAGAATTTAGCTATCTTATATGACAGCAAGTCAGTGGCGTATGTAGAATGGTAGTTTGGGGGTCAAACCAATTACGTATTATGTATATAGATAAAACAAATTATTTTAATAATATACACTGTCATCCTTGTCGTTTACTCAGCGACGTACATGAACATGGTAGGATGGGCAACTTTGCCTAAACTGAACTTTTTCTTCCTACACATGGAATGCTCCACCCTACTTACCGAATGGTGCAAAGCAGATTCGCAAAGGTCTGCCAGACTGATAAGCCTGTTGTTGATTACGATTAAAAGGTGTATCAGACAGAGCCCTTCTCGGATATGCCAGTAAAAAAAGTTCTAAGCAAAAAAGAAGAGTGACTGATAGGCCCAAAGGATTTGGAATAGAGATAGTCAGGATGTCCTCTCTTAGGGATGAAGACCACCCTGCTAATTCTCTGCTTGGAGAACATTGCCAAAGAGAATAATGTAACTATTTGTCTGGCTTCCCTTAGTAATTGCTCTTGGCCAAGATCTAATCGTACCAAGAAGATTGGAACATTCGGGAAGAGAATCGTCATGAGAAGGTAGAGAGAGTTTCCCTTGTTTGTTGTCCATTGTAATGAGGTTAAAACATAACTATGAGGATAAACAAGTGTAAATCCCAAGTTGTGTTTGGAGTTTCATGATGAAGTATGGCATTATTTCAATATGAGTAAGCAACAAAAAAACAAATAATAACTGTCAATAGGTTTTTTTTGTTTTTTTTTAAAGGCCCTTCTCCCAAAAAAACCATGAAAACCTCATGCTCTTTTAACCTCTTTCACATCTTTGTGCTTTAGTACAGGAAAAATATTTTTTTATGAAACAGATCTACCAAACTTGCACTAAGATAAATTATGTTGAGTCTACACCTAGAAATAAATTACATTTCAGATTACATAATTATTTCATCTAATATTCATTTTCATTTATTATTCATGTTCAGTAACTCATTACTATAGGTTATTTTTTTAATATGATTAAAAGATAATTTTCAATTAGGATTAATAATAAAAAAATCAAGACGCAATAATCCGAATAATGAATTTATTTAAATATATACGTATGTATTTTTATACTGTATAAATGAACGATATTGCCATTTGCTACCGAGGATGATGTTTTTGAGACCAGAAACAGAAAACTAATTAAATATCATTGTTCTTAAATTCTTTACAAAATTGTAAAATACTCGCATTTAAAATTATTTCACCTTATTCCTTTTGTTTACGCATATCAGATATGCAGATGATGTTAACTGACTAGATTATGATATTATTGGGGGGGGGGGGGGTGTCATAGATAAGATAACAGTCACGTACATTCATATTTATGTTGGGCACGCAGGTAAGTGTTTGTGTACTACCAGCGCTGGAAACATTCGGTAAGCGATATGCAGGTGACATAAACTGGCTTATTCATATTTGTGTTGGCCGAGTGCCAGAGGAAAGACAGAAGACTACACGTGCCTGTGTTGGGCACGCAGGTACAACTGTTTGTGTACTACCAGCACTGAAAACATTTGGTAAGCAGATTCTATAGAATGCTATCTGTTATCTCCCATACCATTAGTGATATACTTTATATATTACACAGAGCCTGTTGCGCCCCGGGCAAAAACATTGATTGGCAAGGCCCTCCCCTCACATGTTTTTTTTTTTTTATTTTTGCTTACAAACAAAATGTATGTCCTGCTAAGACAAGGTGTATGGTGTGTCGCGTAACAGGACCAATCTTGTCATCGGCTTTCAACACTGACTTTCCACTCTATTTTTGCTATTTTATCTATGAGTAAAAGTAACATATTAAAATCTCACATTATTGCATTCACAAATTTATTTATTCTGCTATTTTCTCGTTGTCATTACGGGCATTGGTATAAGAAAGATGTAATAATATTCGCTAACGATCAACCAAATCCCTATGAAGTGGTGTACACCATCATTGATCTCAGTTTTGCCTATACAAAAATAGAGCTTTGTGTAGAATTTCACGAGTTTTCAACGAAGTACGTTTTAGGTACATTGTTCGGATAGTAGACAAAAATGAATAATATCCATTAACTCGTAATATATTAGTACTTACTAATTAAGTACTCCAGTTTGATTAGTAAAGAACCGTAATTTCTTTGTGATATGCAATTATTTTGATCTTGAAACTAGAACAGGCTTTTACAGTCTACAACTTTTAACGTTACTTTAAAGTTTTCGAAAATGTGAAGCACAAATGAATTCACACTATAAAACCACGAGAAAAGTACTGCACAAAATTTGACAGAAAGTACAGTTTGTATAATATATCAAAAGTACAACTACTATTACCATTGTTATGCGGACGAAAGTAGGCATTAACTTTGAGAACAACACGAAAATTTGAAAAGCACATTGGGATATTGTTGTAAACAACCTAATAGATTATTTTGTTTGCTTAGTTCTTAATTTTTTTATCATCACAAATTTAATTTATTACACCTACTAAGAACTAGGACTACATATTGAATTTTTTCTTAACCAATTGGCTACTTGTGGTGGTTGGATATAAAATTATGAAAACATGTCAAACGAAAAAACGTTTTAGGACACTTATCTTGGATAGACTAACAATACACTGGGCTGTGCTATATTTCTAGCTACTAAGTTAACTAAAAGCAAATTCATAACCTCACTATCAGTCTACATAAGCACATTAGTTAAATAAACGTTCTCAAACCATGCTAGTACTGCCCCTAAATGCCATCATTTATCAAACGATATTTTCTAAAAAAGAAACACGATTCCCCAATAATTGTAAATATCTTGCACAAGGTCTTTCGACATCCATGATGCCATCGTCAGGTGTGAATTACCAATTTGAAACAGTATAAACGTTTTACAATTTAAACAAAATTATCAACTGAATAAAGCTTCATAAAAGATTTGTATAATTGAAAGTGTAATAAATATTAATAAATTTAATATTTTATTCTATTGTTTTTTATGTACAATGTTTCAAAAGCGTTGAGTTCTTGTTTACGGACTGATTTTAACAATGCGAAACTTTTAAAGGTGTGATTCGCTTGTAATGCATTTTTGACAATAGCTGATTTTTTAGTTTCACCGTATTTATAATATTTTTTAAGGTCTTCACAGTTAATTTTGAAAAATCTCACACGATTTACTCAATTTGGCTGGATTCCAGGCTACTTGTAACAGTAAGGGCACTGTTAACGCATTACTGAGAACATTCTAAGCTAACTTATTATTATGAAAAAAACAGTATGCATTATTATGTTGGAAGTTCGTTTTACTGTCTTAAAAGACTTATGGAAGGAGCAAGTTTTTAAAATAATCACTGAGGTTTATTTTACACTGTTCGATTATGTGACAGTGTTTTCCCTTGCGCCTTCACGACTACCCTCCAACCAACCCGCTGCGGACAGTTCGTTAATTACGAAAAATATAAAAAAGAATTCACAACGTAATTTACAAAAACCAGTAGTACGATTTCACAAACAAATAGTTGTGAACGTTCGCAGTTCCAGTGGCGGGGGGGGGGGGGGAGAGCTTTGTGCGCAGTCGACGATCGATGTAGCAGTCAACCCGGCCAGGCCAGGGACAGCTACAGTTGGTATTTACTTATACAGTACTGTATTTACTGTTTGGTTAATACAATAAAAAGGGTTTCGGAGTAAAATTCAGCCCAGATCGGATAATTAAAATTTACAAACTATCACGTACTTGACGTGATCACATACGGGCAGCTCTCGTCCACTACTACACTTCTGTTGTCAGTCGGCATATTTACACTGGATTAACAGATAAGATTGCCCGTATAAAACGCGGTATAGCCAAGTCTGGTTCGAATGATCTAAAGACTCGGATAATTACAATTTACAAACTATCACGTACTTGACGTGATCACATACCGGTAGCTCTCGTCCACTACTATACTTCTGTAGTCAGTCAGCATATTTACACTGGATTAACAGATAAGATTGCCAGTATAAAACGCGATATGACCATGTCTGGTTCGGATGATCTAAAGACTCGGATAATTACAATTTACAAACTATCACGTACTTGACGTGATGATATACGGGTATCTCTCGTCCACTACTACACTTCTGTAGTCAGTCAGCATATTTACACTGGATTAACAGATAAGATTGCCAGTATAAAACGCGATATGACCATGTCTGGTTCGGATGATCTAAAGACTCGGATAATTACAATTTACAAACAAGCACGTACTTGACGTGATGATATACGGGTATCTCTCGTCCACTACTACACTTCTGTAGTCAGTCAGCATATTTACACTGGATTAACAGATAAGATTACCAGTATAAAACGCGATATGACCATGTCTGGTTCGGATGATCTAAAGACTCGGATAATTACAATTTACAAACTATCACGTACTTGACGTGATGATATACGGGTATCTCTCGTCCACTACTACACTTCTGTAGTCAGTCAGCATATTTACACTGGATTAACAGATAAGATTGCCAGTATAAAACGCGATATGAGCATGTCTGGTTCGGATGATCTAAAGACTCGGATAATTACAATTTACAAACAAGCACGTACTTGACGTGATGATATACGGGTATCTCTCGTCCACTACTACACTTCTGTAGTCAGTCAGCATATTTACACTTGATTAACAGATAAGATTGCCAGTATAAAACGCGATATGACCATGTCTGGTTCGGATGATCTAAAGACTCGGATAATTACAATTTACAAACTATCACGTACTTGACGTGATGATATACGGGTATCTCTCGTCCACTACTACACTTCTGTAGTCAGTCAGCATATTTACACTGGATTAACAGATAAGATTGCCAGTATAAAACGCGATATGACCATGTCTGGTTCGGATGATCTAAAGACTCGGATAATTACAATTTACAAACTATCACGTACTTGACGTGATGATATACGGGTATCTCTCGTCCACTACTACACTTCTGTAGTCAGTCAGCATATTTACACTGGATTAACAGATAAGATTGCCAGTATAAAACGCGATATGACCATGTCTGGTTCGGATGATCTAAAGACTCGGATAATTACAATTTACAAACTATCACGTACTTGACGTGATGATATACGGGTATCTCTCGTCCACTACTACACTTCTGTAGTCAGTCAGCATATTTACACTGGATTAACAGATAAGATTGCCAGTATAAAACGCGATATGACCATGTCTGGTTCGGATGATCTAAAGACTCGGATAATTACAATTTACAAACAAGCACGTACTTGACGTGATGATATACGAGTACGTCCCGTCCACTACTACACTTCTGTTGTTAGCCGGCATATTTACATTTGATTAACATGGTATAGTAAACAACATCGTAACCCCGATCTTGTGGACAAGCCGAATGCTGTGAACAGGAAAAGTTTGGGTGTGGTGTCAGTTCTCTACTTACTTGCTAGAGATGGACTTCACGTGTTTCCATGTTGGAAAAGCAAAGGGAATAATAACGTATAGTAGCGGCAGTGGAAGTGCTCCGTAATAATACGTTTCCGGATCCGATTTTATATTGGAAAAGTGGACACAAAGATTTAAACAAAAGTTTTAAGTTCTGTTGTAAATTAAAAGATAAAATAGTTGAGAGTTCTCGGTAACCAAAGAAGCTGGTACTGTAATAACGTGTTTTTATTTGGGAGTCAACCGTAAAGGTAGGGGATATTCTTCGTGCCATTAACACTGGGTCCATCAACCAAGCATTGAGTTTGTCAACGAATGGCTACAGTAAAGTTTCGATTTCCTCGGAATGTCATGAGAATATTTTACTACATCTGACCAAATGCACCAACTATAAGATCGTCATTGGATGCGATGTCAGTGCACAATTTGGTTTTATAGCAAATAAAAATACCACTGCTGATCCACTCAATCTATTCACAAGTTATAGCCTCTATCCTCACATTGAACAACCTACCAGAGGATCTGCATGTCTCGACGTCTTCTCTAATTTAAATAAAGACAACATATTTCGCGTAATGGAAACTTTCCG